>NW_023641267.1:169966-187466 GCF_015228065.2 Penaeus monodon
CCTTTAGGCCCCTCCTATGCCAATGCATTCTTGTGCCACCATGAAAATAAGTGGCTTGAACAGTGCCCGCCTGAATTCAAACCTTTACACTACCGACGCTACATTGATGATACTTTCGTTCTTTTCAAACATCCATCACACATAAATTTGCTTCTAAATTATTTGAACTCCAAACATCCGAGTATCAAATTCACCCACGAAACACAACAGAACAACCAACTACCCTTTTTGGATACCGTCGTCACCTACGATAACGGTCACTTTCATACTAGCATATACCGCAAACCGACCTTTACTGGCCTCGGTCTCCATTTCCTTAGCTATACCCCTTACATATATAAAATCAATAGTATAAGAACACTCATCACCAGAGCTTATAACCTATATAGCAATTGGTCTTCTTTTCACGATGAAATGATGTTTCTAAAAAACTTCTTCGTGACAAATGGATATCCATTACACATTTTTGATAAAACAAAAAATAAATTCCTGTGTGATAAATATTCTACCAAGCACACTATACCGTCTGTTAAGAGGGATCACAGATTTGTAAAACTACCATATATGGGTAAATTAAGCTTTGAAATAAGAAAACAATTAAAATCTCTCCTCCAGAATAATTACCCCCAAATTAAGTTCACTTTTGTTTTTAGCAACACTAACACTATCAATAATTTTTTGAAACATCCTAGGAGTTGCCAATCTGATTTATGTTCAAATGTGGTATATTTATTTACCTGTCCTAGCTGTCAAGCAAGGTACGTGGGGTCAACCTCACGGTGGTTACGTCACCGCATAGTAGAACATAAAGGCAAGTCCTTTCGTACTGGCCTCCCCCTGAGTAAACCATCATTCTCAGCCATAAGAGAGCACTCCTTGCAACACTCACATCCTTTTTCCAACACAGATTTTCACATACTAACGTCCCTCTCCTCTCGCCAGGACCTCATCATTTCAGAATCTTTGTTTATTCAAAAGATGTCTCCTGAGCTAAATGACACCTCCACAGCAACTACCTTGTTCACCTTTTGACCCGCTTACAAACCCGCAATTGGTCAGTTTGCTTACCCTCGTAATAATGTTTTATTTTTGTGTTAAATTGTTTGTAATTTTATATATATATTGGCCTTTTTATCGTCTTTTGAATTATGTCTTTGGTTTTATGTACAATTGTTTTGCCCTTACGTTCATCCTCATTAATTTATACATATTGGAACCATGTTTTTATGTCTAATTGTTGTCTAACTGCGTATTTCTTTTTGGTTCATTAATTACAGCACTGACGATGGAGATTTGATCATCTTCGAAACGTTTGCAATAAATCATGAAGTTCTTTACGGCCGTCTTAGTTTACCTCTTCGTCCTTACTATCAGACGCCTGAGTGGCAAGCCTATAACGACGTATATATATATATATATATATATATATATATATATATATATATATATATATATATATATGTGTGTGTGTGTGTGTGTGTGTGTGTGTGTGTGTGTGTGTGTGTGTGTGTGTATGTATGTGTGTATAATATATATATATATATATATATATATATATATATATATGTATAATATATATATATATATATATATATATATATATATATATATATATATATATGTATAATATATCTATATATATCTATAATATGTGTGTGTGTACGTACATAAGTGTGTGTGTACACACACACACACACACACACACACACACACACACACACACACACACACACACACACACACACACACACACACACACACAGGTTTTTGCAGTGTTCTTTGAACCTTTATTGCAGTGGTTCTTTTCTTCCTATTTTAAATAGTTGGATACCCCTTTTTATTGGATATATCCGGTGTCGGCTGTGCAGGGGTTTCCTTCCTTTTAGGGGGTCGGGAAGTCTTCCCCAGACATGGGTGCCTGGGGAAGCAGGAACAAAGTCTGGTCGCTTTTTAGCACAGTAAGGGAACACACCTTAGGGCCGCCTCTTTCCTGGTAGAGCAAGCCAGGCTCCAGGCGTGATGCCCCTTGGCACAGTTGGGACATTCGGCTTTTGTGTCCTTTTGGCCTTCCTTAAAGCACACCTCGGTGTCGTGTGCCTTGCTACAGACACCACATTTAGGCTTGGCCTAGCAGCTAGCCTGGTGATGACTGTATCTTTGGCAATTAAAACACCGAAGTGGCTCAGGCATATGTGTCTTTAGGCTGAAGGAGTCCAGTTCCCCAGATCGAGGGTAGTGATTGGGGCCCCTTTCAAGGTCACCAGGACTTGTCTGGTTGGGCTCTTCCCTTTCGAGATTCGAGAAGCGTCCACGACCTGTGAGTGTGATGTGATCAGATCCACATTGTACGAGAGTGAGAAGCCAAGTAACACCATCTTGACTCATCTATCATCGGGATTCAGTGACGAGAGACACACTTTCTTCCCATCATTAAGCTCCTTGGTTTCCTGCAGGAAATTCAGGGTAGCTTGGTTTTTGGGCATAATAATCATACCCTGGTCTCTAGCAACCCGGATTTTTCTCTGCATCTCCAATGCTCTTACCAATTGGTAGGCATTGTCGAAACTTTCAGGTTTAGAGGGAACCTAAACTGGGAAACACCTAGGGGGTCCAGATTCTCCCTCAGAGTCTGTCTCTAGCCTTTTTTTTTTTTTTGACCGCCCTTTCTGCTTAAATTATGGGCTGCGGTCGTGGGAGCAGCAGCTATTTCGGCTGGTTCAGCTTGTGCTCCCATCTCGGTCAGGGAGGACGTCCGAGGGTTACTCATAGGTATCCCTGATTTGGGTGCTGGCCTGGAGAGGTCAGCACGAGAGTCCATCTGCTGGACAGTCTCATGGACAGACATGTTCTTGGCTGATGTCATGTCCATTTTAGCAACAGGTTTCACAGATTCAACCTGTACTTTGCATTTTCTCTTGCCACTAGAAGCCATGTATGGCTTCAGAGTGACTGCCTTAGTGTGGCCTTGCACGGTTCATCCTCATGTATATCTCTTTGTTGTGGGGGGTTTGTAGGAATGTTTGGCATGAAATAAGCAGTTCTTTCATCCTCTCACGCTCCCACCCACCACCGAGTCTAACAAGGGGGAGCTGTATGTTAGAACTAATGTCTAACAGCCACAGGGTGGCGTTGTACCGCCACTCACAGGACCAGTGTGAGTGCCAACGGCGACATTGACTGCTTGACCCTAGCCTCCCGAAGGATTGATCTGACCGGGCCAAGATCAGACCACCAGTCTTGTGTGTTGCTAGCCACAGGGTGCACTCATACATGGCATCATTGTTTGGAACCCTTTCTTCCTCCCTCTCCAGTGAAACAGCTACCCAAAGGCTGTATCACCTTAAAGAGGGAGCTCTAGTCTTGCACCTCAAAGAGGAGGTTCCAGTGGCAGGACCACAAGTTGTTTTAATCTCGGTTCCAGATTCTGTGGCTTAAGTACACGTGCACTGTGTAAAATGCAGGGAACGAGAAGAGCCTGCTGCCCAATGAGTGAGGACATGGCTGTGGACCTGGTGTGACCCAACCTGGGAAACTATGTTGAAATTCAGTTTGCTGGGTCATGCTGCTACAATTTAGATTGATGGATTTCTCTTAGTAATGTTCATAAGAATTATGATTTTCTTTTTGATTTTATGATTAGGAAACTGTTTATTTGCAGTTGTAATTCTGAATTTCATTTTTTTTCTAAAAGAATGTGAATTTTCCAGTGGAACTGAGATGGCTGAAACAGCTTACAGGTATAGAAGTGCCCATTTGTATTGCAGCATCACTGAAGTTTTCCCAGCCTAAATCTTTCAGGTAAAAACGGACACATCAAACTGTCCTGATAATCCTAGGGATTTCTGAGGTAAAAGTTCTTTTTCTAATGATAAAGTTAATTTTGTTTTTTAGTTTGAACTTAAAACTAATAGCTGTGTTGTTGATTCTAATGGATCTCTATTTTATAAGCCTGTTGAAGTAATGCTGGACACTGGGTGCTCAACTATAATAGTTAAAGACACTTTGGTCAATTCTAAATATAGAATAGGTAAAATGGTAAAGGTCTGTGATTATTTAGGTTGACCAAATTATTTTCCTAAAATCAAGTGTTTCAAAAAGAGCAAGTATAACTGCACCGATAAAATTTGCAGAAGTTCTAATAGAATGTGTTGCAGGTATGAGAATCATGAACCAATCGTGTCCTGATGACCCAAATCCTGCTACTAGTAAGAGGACTACTTTAAAATCCTGCGCTAGTCCTGACCTCTGTAACCCCACTGAAGAACCTGACCTGTGTGACCTACCTAAGCAACCTTTCTGTGACCTAACCGAGTTCACTGATAAGCCTACATTTCCTGTAGCAAGAGTTCTTGTCGACATCCTATAGATGAGGCGCCAAAGATGTCAATGGTTGTTCAAACAAGAGCAGATACAAGTAAACCTAAAGCAAATTCAAAACTAAAGTGCCCTACTGATGTTGATATTGAGATAAACAAAACTTTAATCAGAGCACAGAAATCCTGTAAGACCTTAAAAATTATACAGCAGAAATTAGAAAGCGATAAAAAGGAAAATATAAAATCTCGTTCTGTAAAGTATGAAATGTGTATCAAAAGTAAAAACCTTCACGAATTAGGTACAAAACATCTTGTGGTTCCTGAGATGTACAAAAATAAGGTACTCAACCTAGCTCACGATTCTTTAACTAAAGGCTATTTCTCTCTTAGAAAGACTAGTTTTAAAGTATTTCAGAAATTCTCTTGGCCTGGTATTGGAGCTGATATAAAACACTATTGCAAATCACATGTTTGCCAAAAAGTATCTGCTAAAGGCAGTGTTAGCTGAGTGTCTATGAAATCTATTCTTGTCACTGCTGAACCTTTCTCTAGAGTGGCCATTGATGTTGTAGGACCTATTTCACCATGTTCTGACAGAGGCCACAGATACATTCTTACACTGACTGATTATGAGTTTTTAGTAGAAATATTTTCTAGGGTTGGAATTGCTAAGGAAATACTTTCGGATAGAGGAACTCAATTTAGATCTGATTTGATGGCAAAGGTAAACCGACTACTTTCAATTAAAGCTCTTTACATAACCCCATACTATTCAAGCTGTATTGGAGCTGTAAAAAGGCTTAATGGTGTGCTTAAGTCAATGTTAAAGAAATTGTGTGTAGACAGACTGAAGGATTGGGATAATTATATTCCTGCTATTCTATTTGCATATTGAGGAATACCTAATGATTCCTTGAAATTTTCTCCATTCGAACTACAATATGGTCGACCTGTAAGGATTTTGATGTGAAGAATGTTTATGAATATATAACTGATCTAAGATCACGTTTGAAGGAATCTATGAGATTAGATGTAACTAACGCAGAAATCAGTAGTAGACCTTATAAGAAGTATAATGATGTGAAAACATCATTGATTTTAGTGACGTCTTCTCAGATGAACCTGGCTATACCTCTAGTAAAGAGCATGTAATTAATTTAGAAACAACGACTCCTATTGCTAAGAAATCTTATACAATTCCTCATCATCTGGTAGATACTTTTAACAAGGAAATTGATAAAATACTTGAAATGGGAATCACTGAACCTTCTAATTCTCCATATTATTTACCAGTTGTACTTATGAAGAAAACTGATGGATTACTGACTGATGGATCTGTTTAGATTTCAGAGGACTTTTACTGTATTAGATAGTGAGTCAGTGTCAACTTCTGATGGTGCATTGGGTAACTTTTCAAACAAAAAGTATTTTTCAGAGCCTGATCTGACAAAAGGCTATTGGCAAATACCTCTGTCAAAGGAACAAAAAAAATGTATACGACTTTTGCAACCAGCAGAGGTCTAATGCAAATTGTCAGAATGCCTTTTGGTCTAAAAACGACATGTGCTACCTTTATTACGCTTATGCGTAAGGTTCTTGATGGTCTGAAGAATACTATTTTGATAATGTAGTAGTTCACAATGCTAATTGGGATGAACATTTACAGGATTTGAGAGCATTATTAGAGAGATTATGTAAGCATGGCTTAACAGCTGATATTAAGAAGTGCTTATTTGTCTTCTCTAAAATAAGATATCTTGATAACAAAATAGAACCATTAGAAAAGAAAGTAAAAGCAATTTCTTCTATGACTTTACTTCAAACGAAAAGGAGCTTAGATAATTTCCGGGAACGGTTTCGTTTTATAGAAGATTTATTCCTAAGTTTGCAGATGTTGCTGCTCCTATGAATGAAAGGTTAAGAAAATTCTCGTGTAATAAATTTAAATTGGACTGAAAAGCAAATCAAAAGCTTTGAAGAGCAGAATCGAAGCTGATGTTCAAACCTATATTACTTTTTGCCAGACTATTCTAAGACATTTTATTTACGAACAGATGCTTCAGATAATGGCTTAGATGCTGTTTTACTACAGGATATTGATGGCACAAAAATGCCAATTTCATATGCAAGCCATAAACTTCTAGAATGAGAAAAGAACTTTACCACTATTGAAAAGGGAAATTGCTTGCAATCACTTGGGCAATAGATAGATTCAAAGCTATCTCTATGGTAAGGAATTGGTACTTCAGACTGATCAGCAGTCTTTAACATACTTATGTAACATGAGGATTCAAATGGGAGACTCATGAGATGGGCTTTGAGGCCAGTGCTAAACCAACCTTTGCCACACAACCCACTAAAAGGAGTGTGCAACTAAGATCTTACTAGCTCCATAGACATTACCTACCTACTCATACTTGAGTAACGATAGCGAATTTTTCACAATCACTCCCGTGGGCACCCGGGGGAAAACTGATTTAGCAATTCAAATCCTAAGTCAAATGTAATGAGGTATATTTATGAAAGAAAGAGTGCCCACAGGGAGTGAGCATGAAACTTCGCTATCATTACTCAAGTATGAGTAGATAGGTAATGTCTATGGAGCTAGAAAGATCCTAGTTGCACACTCCTTTTAGTGGGTCGTGTGGCATGGTTGTTTAGCACTGGCCTCCGGTTTCATAGCTGGAGTGACCTAGGTTCGAATCCTGGTCAGGGAGGGTTGTTATTTATCGATATCAATACAGCATTCCATTATTCCATCTTTCATAAATATACCTCATTACATCTGACTTAGGATTTGAATTGCTGAATCAATTTCCACCGAGTGCCCACGGGGAGTGAGCGTGAAACTTCGCTATCATTACTCAAATATGAGTAGATAGGTAATGTCTATGGAACTAGTAAGATCCTAGTTGCACACTCCTTTGAGTGGGTCGTGTGGCATGGTTGGTTTAGCACTGGCCTCCGGTTCCATAGCCGGAGTGACCTAGGTTCGAATCCTGGTCAGGGAGGGTTGTTATATATATATATATATATATATATATATATATATATATATATTTTTTTTTTTTTTTACTTTGTGTTGGTGATACAGTGGTATTGGCATTGTATATATTTTTTGCAGCCTTTTTGTAGTGCATGTGATAGCTGGAGACATAAAACCAAGATTTGTAGTGCATGTGTGTTAGGCCCCTTCCTGTCCAAGCTGTGCTTCAAGTGCATATTCTACCCTTGTGATTGCAATTTACCAAAGCAATATTCTTTTTTATTATGTATGGCTATAGGTTGTGGAATATATATATGTGGAATAAAATTAATACCTTAAAACTATTATCCATATCCCTCCAAATTAAACACTGATAAGATATCAGATAATTATTAGACCAATTAAAAAGAAAACACATACAAGTGGAATGAATGACTGTTCCAAAGAAAAAAAAAACATATATAATGTACACACACACACACACACACACATATATATATGTGTGTGTGTGTGTGTATAATCCATATTTGTATATATGTATAATTATCTATCTATCTATCTATATTGCGTCAAGTGTGCGCGGGAATCCAGCGGACGACTTGTAGTGGAGGCGACACCAGTTCGAGTTGCTTTTTAATCAAGGTAGATAAGTCTTCCCCTGTGGCTTACACACCTCAGCTGTCACCACACACTTATTTGTGTGTGGGAACGCATATATATACGTGTGTGAAATACAAATACAAGAGTATGTGCAGAAAGACGTGTATGTGTGCATGTATGTGTGTGTGGAGTACGTGTATGACAGAGTTGGTAAGCTTGTTTAAACCGAGGGGGAGGACGCACAAGCGATCACTTCACGATAACAAGAAGCGTAAATGAAGAATATCGTTGCTTTCTCTTAATGCTTCGCCTAACAGTATTGTGGGCGGCAGTATTTAAGTAAACTCCCTCTGCGATCGTTCACAACAAACGTTTGCATGGAATTCCTCCAGTAACAGTCAAACTAGCACCACCGTGCATGGGGTATTTATCGATTGGCACCCCAATAGTAAATGATAGTAAGTTATCTACTATTTGGGGTTACTGGTGTCTTATCTCTTTGGGGAGTGTTTGTTGTGGGTGTGAGTGCCCACAGGTATGGCTGGATGTTAGTGGTGAAGTCGGAGATGCCGGTTCCCCAGTCGGCTAAGGACTGTGCAGTCCTTGTGGAGCTGCTGCTGTTGTCTGGTTTTGCTGGAGGATCGGGGAATGCTGATCTCGTTTCGGGCTCTGTGGCTTAAGTACACTAGCACTGTGTAAGTGCGCAGGGAACGAGGGGAGCCCGCTGTCCAATGAGCGCGGACATGGCTGTGGACCTGATGTGACCCAACCTGTGAAACTACGCTGAACTCCAGGTAGCAGGGTCGTGCTGTTACAGGTACTCCCCCTCCAGAGAGTGAGCAAAGCGAGCGAGCGAAATACCATAACGTGTCACTCCAGTGGTCACCAGTATAGTAAATGACAGTTGGTCATCTACTATTTGGGGTTACTGGTGTCTTATCTCTTTGGGGAGTGTTTGTTGTAGGTGTGAGTGCCCACAGTTATAACTGGATGTTAGTGGTGAAGTCGGAGATCAACGGGGGAGCCGGCAGGAGGATCGGGGAATGCTGATCTTGTTCTGTTTCATTTGAGATTTTGAAGTTCTGGCTTCGCCGTGGCCTTTCACTTATGGCCCGGCATGTGTCAGCTTTTTATGGCTGTCTCATTTGGTTCTCTGACACTCGGTGCTTACCGTGGTGGTGGGACTGCCAGCAGGCGCTCTTGTAGCCATGGTGTAAGCATCTCGCATATTCTCTTTACCAGCACGACGGCTGTGTTCTGCGGGCCTTGTCTCAGGAATTGCGTGTGCACACAATTCTCTAAGTAAGATACAAGTGTGGCGTTCGGTTTCACGTTCTATTGTTTGTATGATCTGCCATGAACAGTGGTAACTAGGCGCATTCTGTGCAGAATGACTTCGGTACCTCTGTTGTTTATTTCAGAGAGTGCCAGTGTTCATATCCACTGGCGTCTGAGTACCAGCTGGCCGAGGGGGAGGATCTCGTTTCCTCTCTGTGAAGCTGCAGGAGGAAGGAGGTTGCCATTACCGTACACTTCTTCCTAAGTAATTTTCGGCTCTGATGTATTATCATGGGATTAGGGGGCATACCCTGCCAACTTCGGCTAGTCTGTCAGCAAGCTCATTCCCTCTGATCCCAATGTGGCTGGGAACCCGTTTATAAATAATTCTTCTACTCTGTGCAAGAATCCTCTGTGCCAGTGTGAGGATAGTAGTCACGAGGTAGATATTTCATATAGTAAGTACCTAGTAGTGAAGACCATTGATGGTGTATCAATCATGGATCTTGAGATTTTTGAAGTTCATCGGAAAATAGTTGAAGTATGTCAACGTGATCCTCGCATCATCCCACAGCGAGATGATAGCCTGATAGTTGAGGTTTCGTCACCAGACGAGAGTGACTGTCTGCGTGCGATATGCAACATTCCTGGGACTCAAGTTTCATGTTCTCCTCACAAAACCCCCAATCAGTGTAAGGGAATTGTCTTTTCCCGACACCTGATGAGGTATTCTGAGGAGAAACTGTTAGAGGAACTAGAGAATTTTAATGTAGTGGCAGTAAAACGTTTTAAGAAGAAAGTTGATGGTTTGGAACAGTCGACACCAGCTTTTCTTCTAACTTTTAACACATTAGTCCTTCCAGAATCGGTTAAGTTAGCATGGTACCACCTCAAGGTAAAGCCATATGTGCCCAACCCTATGCGGTGCTTCCACTGCCAAGGTTATGGGCATGGAGCCAACTCTTGCCGTTTTAAAGAAAATGGACAACCAAGAATATGTGTAAAGTGTGGTACAACAGGTCATCAAGGAGATGACAACTGTCCAGGTCCAATATGCTGTTACCACTGCAAAGAAGCTCATGAAGCTTCTTCAAAGCAATGTAAAAGGTACAAATTTGCAAAGGAAGTATTGGTAATAAGGAGCAAGGAAAAAGTTAGTTTTCCAGAGGCAAAGCGACGTGCCCGTGTGCTGTTTGCACAGCCAGGTAGGTCCTTTGCTTCTGTTCTAGCCCATCCTCCTTCCCACCAACCCTTGCCCTCCAATGCTTCTTACAGCACACACTATGCCACTTCCTCTAAACCTCAGTCCCAAATTGCTGACACTGCCTCTGGTGAGTTGTTCCACCAGAAACGGAGTAGGAGTGAGGGGTCTATTGAGGAGACTCCTCCTCCCCAAGTAAGGTCTTTGGAGCCATCAGGCAAGGCTCCAGAGGCCTCAACGGTGACAACTCCAGCTGCCACCACATCTACAGGAGCCTCTGCTGCTAGGCAGAATGCCCCTGAAGTAAAGGCTCAGGCACGCCCTTTGCCCAGGCAAAGGAATCCTGAACCTGTCCAAAAGACTCCAGCTGCCACAACATCCACAGGGGCCTCCGCTGCTAGACAGAATGCCCCTGAAGCAATGGCTCAGGTCCGTCCTTTGCTCAGGCAAAGAAATCCTGAACCTGTCCAAGGGAAACCTGTGGAAACTAGTTCCACAGGTCAACAAATATTAAAAAGGTACTCCCAGGATCCTGGAAAGGGACAGCCTAAAGGTGTGAGGCAAACCTTGACCACAGGTGCTGCCAAACACCTTATGAAGAAATAATATAAAGAACTGGATACCCTAATCCAATGGAACTGTCAGGGGAATTCATGCAAAATGGGAAGAACTGCAACATCTGATAGCTTCATGGAACCCAGTTTGTGTATGCCTACAAGAGATTATGACCAGGGAAAATCATCTCATTTTCCTGAGAGGATTCCAAGTTCAAGCCCATTATGGAACCTTTGACAATGGACCTCATGGAGGAGTAGCAGTAATGGTATGTCAAGATATTCCCTTCCAGGCCATCCACCTGCAGACAACACTGCAGGTGAAGGCTGTGAGAATAGGCTTGACACGACCTTACACTGTTGCATCCATCTACCTTCCTCCACATAATCTGAACATTAATGATTTGGAAGATCTATTTGGGCAGTTGCCACATCCATTTCTACTCTTGGTAGATTTCAATGGTCGGCATCACCTCTGGGGAGACACTTTGTGCAACCCTCGAGGAAGGGCCTTGGAGTCCTTGTTCTTAAGAGTAGATGCAGTTTTACTGAACAGTGACACTCCCACACATTTCCAAATTCAAACTGGGACATTCTCCAATATAGACCTATCAATAGGCTCACCTGATTCACAGTTGAACTTCACTTGGCAGGTCATGGAAGACTTGCATGGAATAGACCACTTTCCAATACTTTTGAAGGAGGTGAATGGTATTCCAGCCAATGGAGTGCAGAGATGAAACTTGAACATGCGAACTGGAATCTTTTTATATCAACTGCAGTATTGCAAGGATCTTTGAATGATTTCCAGTGTATGCAGTTAATCACCTCACATCACGAATTCACCTTGCAGCAGAAGCATCCATTCCCAAAAGTAGCTGGCATTACCGTCGACCTCCAGTGCCATGGTGGTCTGATGAATGCCAACAAGCTGTCAGAGCAAGAAAAGCTGCATTAAGGCAATTGAAACGACGCTCCAGCATTGTAACCTTGATCAATTACAAGAAGACCCGAGCCAAGGTCAGGCGCGTGCTAAAGGAGGCTAGACGGACGTTGTGGAGACAGTATGTCTCCTCGATTAACTCTGGGACCCCCTTAGCATGGGTATGGGAAAAGGTGCATAAGATCGCAGGAAAGAGCATATCCATGTCACAACCTGCTCTGAAGATAGATGGCATAATCATCACAGATAAAAAAGATGTTGCAAATGAGCTAGCTAAATCCATGGCAGAGATCTCCTCTGGAGCATCTTACACTGCTCGATTCTCCACTTTTCGGGCGGAACAGGAACAACACCCAGTGTCGTTCTTCAGTAGGACTGCAGCAGAACTTCCATACAACTTGCCATTTTTGCGCAAGGAGATGGACTCTGCTTTGCAGCTCTGCCGTAAGACTGCCCCAGGAAGTGACGATATTCCATACCAAATGATATCTCACTTACCAGAGAGCTCCCAGAAGTTCCTGTTAGACCTATTTAATAGGATCTATAGGGAGGGCACAGTGCCATCCACATGGAGAGAAGCTATAATCATTCCTGTTCCTAAACCTGGCAAAGATGCTTCTGCACCAGGAAATTACAGACCAATTTCCCTCACCAGCTGCATCTGCAAGCTGATGGAGAAAATGGTCAACTTTAGGTTGACATGGCTGCTTGAAAAAGAAAACGTGTTGACCCCATATCAATATGGCTTTAGAAAATTAAGATCAACCACAGATGCACTTGTGAGGATGGAAACTGCTATACGGAATTCCTTCGCACAGCGACGTCACATGTAGCAGTCTTCTTTGACCTTGAAAAGGCTTACGATACTACTTGGAAGCATGGCATACTCATGAAGCTGTATGACATTGGTTTAAGAGGAGCATTACCTACCTTCATACAAAGCTCCCTTGCTGACAGGAAGTTTAGAGTTCGGGTAGGATACAGTTTCTCTAACCTGGAAGATCAGCTGGAGGGGGTCCCACAAGGGAGTGTCTTAAGTGTGACCCTGTTTGCCATTGCTATAAAGGACATCGTAAAGGTTGTTCCAAGTGCTGTCTCATGTAATCTGTATGTGGATGACTTTACACTGTACTGCTCAGGAGGAAGCTTACAGGATGTGCAAGAACGCATGCAGACTGCAATAAATCAGGTTGTACAGTGGGCAACATATCATGGGTTCAAATTTTCTCCAAACAAGACCATGGCTATACATTTCCACAAACGAGGAAAGTTCCATCCTTCCCTCTATTTAGGCGCAAACCCACTGCAATTTGTCCAAGAGGTGAAGTACTTGGGTCTAATTTTTGACTCAAGACTTACATGGGTGCCTCACATCAAACAGTTAAAAGTAAAGGCTACAAAATCACTTAGTATTTTGCGAGTTCTTTCACATTTATCTTGGGGTGCAGACCGCACAACGCTTCTACGGCTTTACCAAGTGCTTATTCGTAGTAAGCTTGACTATGGATGTGAAGCTTATTCATCTGCAACTCCCACTGTTCTCCGGATGTTGGACTCGGTTCATAATGAAGCTCTCAGAATCTGTACTGGGGCTTTCAGGTCTTCACCTGTGGAGTTCCTGTATGCTGAGAGTGTAGAACCACCTCTTTCATTACACCGGGACTACATGAACCTGATTTACTACACGAGACTACAAAGGATTCCGGGATCTCCTACATCTAGATTGGTTTTCAACCCCCTTGAGGATAGCCAATCCTATGGTAGGAGAATGAGGAATCTTGTAGAACTTAATTTAAGTCTCACTAAGGTTCTGGCTGTTGGAATTCCCAAACCCCCCCTTGGACTAATCAAATCGAGCTGGTTTTTGGTCGGGAAATTTGGAAAAGGGGAGAGATCTGAAGCAGAAGTCAGAGAGAGATTTCTTCAGCACATTTCTAAGTACCAAGGATCAGAGCAATATATACAGATGGTTCGAAATCTGAAAATGGTGTGGGCTTTGCAGCAGTGAGCAGAAGGAAGACTGCATCTGGCAGTCTTTCTCTAGCAGTCTCGATCTTCACTGCAGAGTTACATGCCATCCTTGCAGCAGTTAAGATGACTAGAGATCTTACAAACCATTCTATAGTGATATATTGTGAGTCTCGTAGTGCCTTGCAAGCAATCAAGAACTTAAACTCATCACATCCAATAATGAGGGAGGTTCAAGATTGGCTTGCACTGATGTCAACACGTAAAAAGATAACTCTGTGTTGGGTGCCAGCTCATGTTGGTGTCAGTGGGAATGAGCGAGCTGATCAGAAGGCCAAGGCAGCTGCCGCTCTGCCTTGTGATGCTCGTTTTCCTCTCCCACACACCGACCTGAAACCCAGCATCAGGAGTTGTCTTCACGATAAATGGAAGGAACAATGGAGGCATATCTCCAGAAATAAACTGCGAGAGATTAGAGATGACCTTGGCAGTTGGGTGACTAGCATCCATCCCAACCGAAAAGTGGAAGTTGCATTAACAAGGCTAAGAATCGGGCACACAAGACTGACTCATGGGCCGATGATGGCTAAAAATCAAGCAATTTGTGAGGGATGCCAAGAGCCCTTAACAATCGCACATGTAGTGGAAAGATGTGCAACATTCTCAGACCAAAGATGTATGTACTTGTCTCCCCCATATACACTGAAGAATGTATTGGGGGAGGATTGTGACATAGAGGGTCTTATTAGTTTCCTTAGGGAGACTAATATTTTTAATAAAATTTAATTATGCATAATGTTTATGCAATAATTTTATACACTTAGAGTATAATATTTATGCTTTGATTTTTAATTTGTTTGTTATTTATAAGATATCTATTGATAGATTTTTAAAGTTTTAAACATTTTAATATTTCTATTAAACAAGGTATTCGCCGCTAATGACCTCAGCTGTTGACACGGCAGATAATTTTAAATAATCAATCAATCTCGTCGGCACCGGTAACACACTGTACTCTGGAAGGGCTGGGCCCTTTTGGCATTACCTAGGGCAATGCACTGCCCCGTACTATGCCCTGAACTCCGGTGATATTCACACCAAATATTGGGTGCTGGTATACCCTGGGGTATGCAGTTGCTTCCAACAGCAGCAACAGGAGCTGCTATCCGGTTCTGTCTTATATAGGGGTCATGTTGTCGCCGAGGATCATGAGAATGGTGGTCAGAGGGTAGACCATGCTTTATGCCATGGCGATTATTCCACAACATTTGGGCTGTCTCAGCTAATTGCATAGCACTACAGTCTTCCTTCAGGACCAGGAAATTCCTCATCCAAAATGGGATACCCGACAGGAAGACCCCAGGCTCCCCAATTGCCTCACGATGGTCACGGCAGCCTTGGTATACCGATCCTTCAATCTGGAGGAAATAATCCATGGGGGCCTGCGTATCCCCCATGGTCTGGTCGTACAGGACTTTAAAGAAGTCTGCAGCTGAGTAAGTGCCCCTGAACTTACGTCTTAGATGTTGTTTAAAGACACTCCAGTCTTCAATGTGGTCAAAGCACTCTGAGTTGATTATGGCCTCAGCTCTTCCTCTGCAGTTGGCACGTGCTGACCGTATGTAGGAGTCACTTGAGGATGGCCTAACGATGTTCTCAATGGCTCTTATCCAAGACTCTATCTCCTGATTCCTTTTGAGGGGGTTGGATGCAGGGGCTTCCCCTCTGAAATGAGGTACCGTTTCCCTTGTCATTATGTAGGATATACCTTGGTTAGGGACTGTGACTGATGGTGAACATGTCATTGGCTTGCTATGCCTTGACAAATTATGCCCACCTCTGGAAGGTAGCCTAGGCTCCCCTGAACCCTGTGGTAGTCCTTCATTTCCAGAAAGGCTGGCATTACTCAGTTGTTGCTCTGCACGCCTACGTCTACTCCTCTCCCCTTGCAGCTCTCCCTCCAATTCTGCAAGTCGTCTTTGGAGGCTCGCCAGGGTGTCCTCATATGCAGGCGAGGATTTTGTAACCCTTCCATAGTCATAAGCAGGACCATTAACATTAGAACCACTTATTCCACGAGTCTCGGGTACATCTCGGGAAGCATTATCTGTCCCTATTCGGTCTCCTTCATCCCTTACAAATATCTCGTCTGGTAGCGTCCTGGACTAGATCTCGATCTGGTCTCTCTGCTCTGCTAGATTCACCTTGCCCTGTATACCGCTGCTCCATATCCACTATCCTCTTGGTGAGCTCATCTGCAGTTCTTTGCAAGAATATATCTGCATTCCTTTGGATCTGATCCATTCTTTTGGTGATGAGGTCATCAACTCGATCACAGAGCTGCTCCATAACGGAAATCTCAGCCTCCATGACCCTAACTGCTTGACCAACTTCTGGGTTAGATCCCCCAACTACCACTGGCAATGTGTCCAAAGTTGCACTAGTTTCCCTCACTGGGGAAGTCGGCTGACTAACAGACTGGGCCGTGGTTTCACTTTCTTTGCTCTGGTGCCTGTCACCATTTTTGAGTCTATCAGAACAGAGGATTCCAAAATGTCTCTTTTCCTCTTAGGCATTCACATGTGTCACTTTCACAACATACACTTAAAGTCTAGGCCCAGAAGATGCACATCCATATGGCATATCACATACAAGGTAGAACCGATACGCCGTACAAACGGCTCAGAAAGACAGACAAACGGCTCAGAAAGACAGACAAACGGCTCAGAAAGACAGACAAACGGCTCAGAAAGACAGACAAACGGCTCAGAAAGACAGACAAACGGCTCAGAAAGACAGACAAACGGCTCAGAAAGACAAACAACTAAGAAAATAAAAATGTACATACATAAAAATAATAAAAAAATGCACATACATAAAACATTTGCCGAACACAGTAAAAATATGGTTCCTAATACTGGAGAGACGACAGGATCTCCCTATGAGCGGACATTAGCAAACAAAACATGACAAAAATGGCCACGCTCAATAAAAATGAAATGTCTTAAAATATAAAGCTGGGATAATGCATCACCACACTATAAAAATCAAGGTTACTCATATCTCATAGACATCCCATCCGCTGCCACCAAAAATGTAGGTACTTGTAAGGGTATCTGTGGGAGGGGGCCTCTCATGAATGCATTATCTAAGTGAGAGCATAAGGGCCTGGACAGGTGGGCCCTGTTTACCCCATAAAAAAATAAACAAAAAGTATCTGGGTTTCCTTATAAGCCTGCAAGGAAGTGTGTGCGTCTATGCGGTAGAGTGGCGATACCTTAAAATACCCCTTCATGTACTTATCTACTCACACCCAGCTTTAACAAAGGCAAGTCATGAGGTCAGATACAACCTTTTCTCCGGTTCGACGCCATCTCACTGTAAGATCCATGGAGGACACACAAAACACACGTTCGGTCTTCACACTGTTTATTGGTGGGCAACCTCCACCTTTTATACACGACGGGAAACAAAGAAATACAAAGTTTCGAATAAAAACAAATATTTACAATACAATTTGTTTGGAAAATGATATAAACATTTTATAAAAGTAGTAAAAAGTAAAACTGAATTATAAAAATCACAAATAATAAAACTGAAAAGATAAAATAATTATGGCAGAAGCATTGCACAAAATATAACTCATAAGCAGCC
>NW_023641267.1:192466-196780 GCF_015228065.2 Penaeus monodon
CAGAATGCATGATACCCCGGCTATCCCTTCTCCTCCTCAAGAAGGAGGGGCGACTCATGACCACTCTCTGGCGAATTCGACCCTGAACAACGGAACCCCCATAAATGACAAAACGAGAAGACCACTTTTCAAAATCCCAATTGAGAATGCGAGGTTCGCAAATGTAAAATGCGTGAATGAAAATCAATTGCTTTTGAACGTGAACCCCTTTATCATCAAAAAGGTCCTTGATGGTCAAGTGGACGGCGATTTTGATTTTGTCAAAAATTGCGAGATGGAAGCCTCCTTGTTAAAGTGCAATATAACTCCCAGATTAAGGATTTACTTAAGCTGACGCAAATTCATGATCTTCGAGTTAAAGTAACTATCCCTATTGGCCCAAATACCTGTAAGGGAGTAATCTTTCACAGGGATTTGAGGACGATGGAAGAAAGTGAAATTCTTGAGAGCATGAAGGACCAAGACGTAGTGGACGTTCATTGTATGACCAAGAAGGATGGGAATGTGCGAACGAAAACTGGACTGTGTTTTTTTACCTTTGCATTAAATAAAGTCCCAGAGTATGTCAACGTCGGTTATGAACGTGTTCAAGTAAGACCTTATTTCCAAAAGCCAATGCATTGTAATAGATGCCAAAAATTCGGACACACCTTATTAAGATGTATTGATAAAGACTCGAGTAAATTTGTATGCCGTAAATGTCCTGAAGCCCATGACACCATCACATGTACTAGCCAGATTTCCAAATGTCAGGATCTGCTGAGTGCAGCATCTTGAAGAAGGAGACAGAGACATTAGCATATATGAGAAAGCATTATGTTAGTTATACTGAAGAGGAAAGTTGGAAGTTTAACACAAAAACCCAATACTTCCTATGCTGAAGCAGTAACTAACATCACCCATAGTGCAAGTGATGTCAGTCAACAGCTTGCAGCTAAGGATAAAGAAATTGCTGAACTCAAACAAACCGTTAAAGAACTAAATATTAAAGTATATCAACTGACTAAATTGGTCGATCAAATGACTGCATCAACCCAGCATAAACATCCTAAGGAGGCTGGTACAGAATCACAGTCCGGATTGCACCTCTCCGTCCGGGCGACTCCTGCGAGGACTTCGCCTGGCTCGCGATCAGCTTCTCGAGAGAGAAACAGATCGCAATCTGTCAGTCGTCTCCCTCGCCGGGAGGTGCAGGACATGGAGGCTTCTGTCTCCAAACCATCTTGAGAGAGGTCCCCGGGAAGCGAAGGAGAAGAGGCGCCTCCCTCCCATAAAAAGAAAATAAAAACTGGTGTACAAGGCACTTTCAAACCCCATAAAACGTAATCTTCGCATTGACCATTATACAATGGAACTGTCGAAGTCTTAGATCTAAAGTAACCTTAAATTTTTAGCCTCGTCCTATGCTCCCGATATTATAGTTCTCCAAGAAACGCATTTAACACACCTCATCTCTGACGAGGTCGTTTCGCTGAGGAACTACCATTTATGTCGGAAGGATCGTGAGGGTAGGGGTGGAGGGGGAGTCGCCATGCACATACACCAAAGCCTCCCTTTTACAGAAGTGACTATTGATTCTATTTTGGAGTTTATCGCATGCAAAGTATAAATTAACGGCACATATCTGGCTATATGTTCAGTTTATTGTCCACCTGATACAGTGATAATCTATGATGAGCTCTGTGCTCTTCAGGAACGTCTGCCACAAATAAAGTAATTTTAGGTGATTTTAATGCTCATCATACTTTATGGGGTTCCCTGCGGGTGGATGGTAGAGGTGAGCAAGTAGTTAAGTTGATTAATGAGTCTGATTTATTCCTTCTGAACGATGGTAGTCCGACGCGGGTGGACGATAATACCGGTAATTTGAGCTTTTTTGACTTATCACTGGTCTCCTCATCAATAGCAGCCAAGTGCCTGTGGCACACCATTGACGACTCGTTCGGAAGCGATCATCTCCCTATTTTGATTAAATATTCATGCAACACAGTGAGATTGCCTTCATCACCTAAATTTAACGTAAAAAGAGCAGTCTGGGTCGCCTTCACAAGGAGCGTCAAGCTCGAATTTGTTGGAGAAACCATTGATGATAAAGTAAACAATATTCAGAATTCGATTATAGAAGCAGCATTGCTATCCATTCCTAAAACTTCGACAGATAGCGTTAAGCATAGAGTTCCATGGTGGACACCAGATTGCCGCAGGGTGCTGTGCCGACGCAATAAGGCCTACAGGCTTTTCAAAAATAACATCACAAATGAGAACTTTTGCAATTACAAACATGCAAGAGCTAGGGCTCGTAGAGTAATAAGACAAGCAAAAAGAGACTCCTGGCGGAGCTTTGTCTCTACAATCAATAGCAATACAAAAACATCAGAGGTTTGGTCCACGATTAATAAAATTAATAAGAAAAAAACATCTTTCAAAATTAACAACATCATAGAAAAGGGTAACAATTTAGATTCGCCTAGAGACATTGCTAATGCACTCGCCAGGCAGTTCTCTCATACAAGCATCCCACCTTCCTGACCATCAAGGAAGAGGCTGAGCTGCAACCAATTCACTTTGCCACAGGAGATGACTTTGATTACAATAAAGATCTTACAATGGATGAGCTTGTCCGAGCCCTAGACGCCTGTAGAGGAACATCCCTAGGCCCCGATCAGATTGGATATGAGATGATAAAGCATCTTAATCATGATGACATGATTAAGTTGCTAGAAGTGTACAATGAAATTTGGAAGAGCCACACTTTTCCAAACTCATGGCACTTCGCCCATATCATTCCCATATTGAAAGGAGGGGGTAATCCCAGATTTGCCATGCAAGGTCATGGAACGAATTGTAAACAGTATTGCATTTTTTAAATTCCAGTAATTTGCTAGTTGACGAGTAGTGCGGTTTCCGAAAGGGACGCCAAACTCTCGATCAACTAGTAAAGCAGGACAGTCATATTCAAGAGGCAATTGCCAAAAAAAATTATTTGATTTCAGTATTTTTAGATATAGAAAAAGCCTACGACATGACATGGCGATATGGCCTACTCAGAAAACTTTATGCTTTTGGATTACGTGGGAACTTGCCTTGTTTTATTCAAAATTTCATTTCTGACAGAACTTTTGCTGTCAAATTATTTTCCGACAATGTCACTTTTTCGGACATTTTGTCCAGGCAAACGGGGTCCCACAAGGAAGTGTCTTGTCACCAACATTATTTTTATGCATGATTAATGACATCTTACCAGCTCCTCCTCGGAATCTTAAATACTCACTTTATGCTGATGATTGTGCATTGTGCCACTCCAGAAATAATGCAGAATTCTCTGCAAAGCACATCCAATTGGCACTGGATATTATTCATAATTGGGGACCTCCAGTGGGGTTTTAAGTTTTCCATTAGAAAGAGTATTGGGGTATTTTTTTTCACATAGGAGGAAGCCGAACATCAGGCTAACTCTAGTTTCTTGGCTACTTTTTGATAGTAGACCCAATTGGAAAGACCACATTAATCAGTTACAGAATAAATGTTAAAGAACACTAAATTTATAAAAGTGCATTGCTGGTAATAAATGGGGAGCTGATAGACAGTCTTTGCTAATGATATATAAAGCCCTGATTAGGTCTAAAGTAGATTATGGGTCAATCGTGTATGGTTCGGCATCGAGAACAAGTATGAAAGGTTTGGATGTTGTGCAGAATGCTTGCTTGCGTGTGTGTGTTGGAGCCCTGAAGTGCACTCGGATCGAGCGTCTTGAGGTGGAGTCAGGAGTACCTCCCCTCGACTCAGACGCGACCAGTTAGCACTGACCTATGCCGCAAAGGTGGATCTTTGCTATTTACATCAACCAGTAGTTGCAGAGAGCAACATAAAGGTCCAGTAATCGCTCCTGATATATTTGAAATTTTATGGAAATTGGTCTTAGTCAGTAATTGGAAACGAAATACTGTTCATTCAGTGAGCCCCTCTGATCAGAAGCGGCCATTTTTGCACATTCGCATTATTGCCTATGTGATACGAAATAACATCTATCACGGCACTTGAGAGGCCAGTATCCTTGCTGCACATTGTCCCCTTCTCAGTGTGCACCATGGAGGCTTCAGGTCCTATCTCTCTCGAATGTCTCGAAGCAGACTTCGCCTTCAGTCACGAAGATGAAAATTATCAGGAAACCAGCCAATGGCCAGTGCTACCACAACTTGGACGCCGTGGCGAGCTGGCCTCGGGAGCTATCACGCCGCACCACATTCCTTCTGCCAAGCCCTCAGTTACCTGCACCTCAGATAGTGACAGCGAGCCCTCATCTCGCTGCCAAGT
>NW_023641268.1:18087-23087 GCF_015228065.2 Penaeus monodon
ATAATAATTAAAGTAATAATAATAATGATAATAATAATACTATTAATAATAATAATAATAATAACAATAATGATAATAATAATACTATTAATAATAATAATAATAATAATAATAATAATAATAACAATAATAATAATAATAATAATCATGATAATAATGATACTGCACGAAAATAAAAGTAAAATTGAAGTAAAATGGAAATGTATACTAATTGAAAAAAGTAAGTATACAAAGGTTAGGCTTAGATTAGTTTGGGTTAGATACATATGAATATATATGTAACCAAAACTAGACCAAAACTAACCTAAGCTATCTGAAGTAAAGGTAAAATATTCTAGCGTAACAACCTATCATAACCTAACTAAAGCAAACCGAATTTAACTTAAGCTTACCTAAGGAAACTAAACCTAACCCATCTTAACTTAACTAACCTAACCAAACCAAACCCTACTATAACTAAACCTAACCTAATCCATACTAACCTAATTAGCTCAATCTAACCTAACCTAAGGAAACCTAATCTAACATAACACAACATAACGTAACTAAACCTTCTCTAATCTAAATAAATTAACTTAACGAAACCTAACCTAACTATCCCTAAACTAACATAATATAACGGAACATAACATAGAATAAACCTAATCTATTAAAACCTAATCTAACATAACATAACAGGACAAAATAGCTAAACCTATTCTAATCTAATACAACCGAAGATAACTAAACCTAACCTAACCTAACTATACGTAACGAAACGTAACCTAACCAAATTTAACCTATTCAAATCTATCCTAACGTAATATAACAAAACGCAATGAAACCTAACGTAACTTAACCTAACCAAGGTACTAGGCAGGTAGATACACAAATAGATAGATGGGCCGGTGAGAAGGCTGACTAGCAAGAAAGATGGGTAGGTTGATAGATAGACAGATACGTAGGTAGATACGTAGGTAAGTAGATAGAAGTGTAGGTAGGAAGGTAGGTAGATAGCCAATTATCTAACTGGACATATAAATTATACAAATATACATACTTATACACACAGAAACACATGCAAATATAAATAGATAAATAAATAAATGGATATATATATATATATATATATATACATACATACATATATACACACACTGTACATATACACACACATACATATTTATGAATAAATATCTACCTATCTATTTATCTACAATATTATCATATCATATAATAAATATGTGAGTGTACATGTATGTATGTAAATATTATATTATATCTAAATCAGTTTATACAATGTGAGTTATATATATATTATATTATATATATATATATATATATATATATATATATATATATATATATATACATACACACACACTAATATATATGTATATGTACATATATGTATATATTTTTTCATATATATGTGTGTGTATGTGTGTGATTGTATGTGTGCCTCTGACCCTGCCCACCTCTCATGCTGGCTACACCCCCAACAGCACGAGGCTCCGCCCCCTCGGCGCCTCTCTTCCCTCAGCCACACCTCCAACAGGCACTAAGCTCCGCCCTCACATAGAGGCTCGACCAATGGCATTCCCAAGGAGGAGGGGGAAGTAAGGCTCGACGAGGAAGGAGGCCCGCCATTGGATCTTCCAGCGGGAGTCTTCTCCCATTGGCTGGAACGACGACGCTGCTCGAAGGCGTAGCCGGAGACTCGGAAGGAACAGAAGAAGTGAAGAAGCCATCCAAATAAGACGAAGCAATAAGGGAAGAATGAGACAAAGAAAAAGAAGAAGACGAAAAGGGGAAGAAGCGATCCAAAAAAGACGAAGCAATAAGGGAAGAATGAGACAAAGAAGAAAACGAAAAGGGGAAGAAGCGATCGAAATAAAATGGAACAATAAGAAGAGAATAAAATTAATAATGATAATAATAAGAAAAGAATAAGTTGAATAAGAAGAAGAACAAGGAAAGTGGAATAATATATATATATATATATATATATATATATATTATATATATATATATATATATATATATTAATTGTAAGAAAAAACAATACATAAAAACGATAAAATTAAGAAATAAGAAAAAAGGAAAAAAAATAAGAAAGTGAAGAATTTTTAGAAGCATAGAAATAAGATTAAAACATAAGCTGGAACGGAAGCGAAAATCAATAATTTGAGAATTGACTGCAAAAATAACTTACGGTAGTAAGAAAAAGAAACAGATAAAATAAAGGAGAAATTCAGTAATAAAAGATATTGAATAAATGATGAATACAATAGTATCAATAGTAAAAAAACAACTAATTTCCAAATAATAAATACAACACTAAAATGATAAAAATATAAATAAATAATGAATACAATCATGAAAATGATAAGTGAATAAATAACAGATACAATAATAAGAATATATATAAGTTATGAATGAATAACAAACATAAAAATCAAAAATTATTATAAAATATAGTAAATAAACAATAAATGATGATAAATATAAACTTATTCGCTTATCATTATCCTCTCCTTAATAGTGGGGATTAATGAGGGTAATTAGTGCCCCGGCCGGATCAAAATCATCTGCTGAATGGAGGATTAGACATATAACCGTAATGATAAATTAACAAGCAAATTCATTGTTAACAGAAGCAACTGTGTATCATCAATCAACCAATTACGTAATTTCAGTTGACTGAAATCAAACGATTCAATTTAATAATAAACAATAGAATTATCAATTTCAAAATGTGTTCATTTTAACTGATCAGTCATCATGTAAAATAATAAACTCGAAGATCACAATATACAAACAAAATCAATAATAAAAACATGACTCTCTAATACAAGACGTTTTTCATGCGAGAGTCAAAAGAAAAAATACATCAATATGGCAACCAGAATGACAGAATGAATACCAGAATGACAATATTGGAACCAGAATAACAATATAACAACCAGAATGACAATGTGGCAATCAGAATGGCAATATGACAACCATAATTATGCCAATAATTTGACAACAAAGATGACATGACAATCGGAATAACGAAATGGCACCCAGAATGATATGACAACCATAAGTACATGGCAATCATAATTACATGGCAACTAGAATGACATGACAATATGGCAACCATAATGACAATATGACAACCAGAATGACAGAATGGCTACCAGAATGACAATATACGTCATTTTCTGAAGTTTTCATTGGCTAGGATTTGTCGATGTTTTCTTAACAGTGATAATAATGATGATAACGATAATATTGATGATAATCATGATAATAATGATGATAATAACAGGAATTGTGTCCATATATAATAAAAAAGGTAAAAGAAAACATTTCCAAAAGTCGAAAAAGCGGCAAAATCTAGCGAAATATAGCCTTTTGAGAGTATACTCCAAAATGACTTTTTTTTTCTCGATTTCTTTGATGATTTTGGCAATTATTAGGGTAATAATGATAATAATATATATACACAGAGAATCAAAAACTCACACATACAGAAAAACACATACGCACACACACACACACATACACACACACAACACACATACACACAACACACACACACACACACACACACACACACACACATATATATATATATATATATATATATATATATATATATATATATATATATATATATATACATATATATACATACAAACATACATATATACATACATACATATATATATATATATATATATATATATATATATATATATATATATATATATATGTGTGTGTGTGTGTGTGTGTGTGTGTGTGTGTGTGTGTGTGTGTGTGTGTGTGTGTGTGTTTGTATGTAACAGAAACTGTAGTCTTATTTTTAATGAATCTAATTTTTGTATTGTGGGTTTTTCTTCCATTGTCCCAACACGGAAGAGTGTTTTTCTATTTATACGGGAAGATAAAAGTGGAAGGAGGATGAGAAGGAGGAGAAAGGGGGAACTGAGAGATAGAAGTGGAAGAAAGACGATGAGGAAGAGGAGAAGGAGGAGAAAGTGTAACGGGGAGGACGAGAATAGTAATAATATTAATAATCATAAAATGTTATCCAAATTCTCTTTATCCTCACTTTTATCATCATTATTGTCATGATTAATAGAATTCTGGTAATTATTATCATTATTACCCTAATAATTGACAGAATCATCAAATGAATGGAAAAAACGTCATTTTGGAGTCTACTCTCTAAAGGGTCTATTTCGCTAGATTTTCCCGCTTTTTCGACTTTTGGGATTTTTTTTTCTTTTACCTTTTTTATTATATATGGATACAATTCCTCTTATTATCATCATTATTATCATGATTATCATCATTATCATCATTATCATCATCATTATCATCATTATTGCAATCATTATCATCATTATTGCAATTATTATCGTTATTACTGTAATTATTACTGTTATAATAATCATTTTTACAATTATACTACCAGTAAAAATAATAATAATGATAATAATAATAATAATAATATCAATAACAATATTATAACAATTGGTATTATTATAATTATACTTATCATTATTATTATTGTTATTATTACAGTTATAATATATTTTTTTGGCAATAATACTAATAATTAAAGTAATAATAATAATAATAATAATAAATAATAATAATAATAATAATGATAATAATGATAATAATAATGATAATAGTAATAATATTAATAATCATCAAATGTTATCCAAATTCTCTTTATTCTCACTTTTATCATCATTATTGTCATGATTAATAGAATTCTGGTAATTATTATCATTATTACCCTAATAATTGCCAGAATCATCAAATGAATGGAAAAAACGTCATTTTGGCAATAATACAAATAATTAAAGTAATAATAATAATAATAATAATAATAATAATAATAATAATAATAATAATGATAAAAATAATAATAATAATAATAATAATAATAATAATAATAATAATAATAAAGATAATATGATAATAATAATGATAATAGCCGCTTTTTCGACTTTTTTTTC
>NW_023641268.1:33336-35836 GCF_015228065.2 Penaeus monodon
AGGGAAGAAGCGATCCAAATCAGACGAAGCCATAAGGTAAGAATGAGACAAGAAAAAGGGTAAGCAGCGATGCCAAAGAATACGAAGCAATAAGGGAAGAATGAGACAAAGAAAAGGGAGAAAACGAAAAGGGGAAGAAGTCGATCTAAATAAAATGTAACAATAAGAAAGAATAAGATTAATAATAATAATAAGAAAATACAGGTGAATAATAAGAAGAACAAGGAAAGTGGAATAAGAAAAAAAAAAAAAAAAAAAAAAAAAAAAAAAAACACAAAATATATAGAATAGATATATATCTATATTATATTATATATATCTTATATATGAATTATATATATAGTATATAATATATATATTAAGTTAAGAAAAACAGTAACTGAAGACGATAAATTAAAAATTAGAAAAAAGGAAAAAAAAAGAAAGTGAAGAATTTTGAGAAGCATAAAAAATAATATTAAAACATAAGCTGGAAGGGAAGCGAAAATCAATAATCTGAGAATTGATTGACAAAAAAAACTAGAATTATAAGGAAGAAGGAAAATAACATCGAAGGTATGAAAAAAAGAAATAGGAGAAGATAAAGGAAAATTCGAGTAACAAAAGATATGAAGAATTAAGTTAAAATAGTATCATAATAAAAAAAATAATACCAAATAATAAATACAACACTAAACTGATAAATATAAAACAATAATGAATACAAATCTGAAATTTAATGAATACATAACAGATACAGGTAATAATATAGCTAAAGTACGAATGATGACAAACATAAAAATACAAAATATTTATACACGTATTCGCTTTAATCTTTATCCTCTCCTTATTAGTGGGTATTAATGAGGGTATATTGTGCCCGGCCGATCATAATCAGCTGCTGAATGGAGGTTAAACATATAACCGTAATGATAAATGAACAAAGAAATTGATTATTAGCGAATCAAGTGTGTATCATCAATCGTCCAACTACGTAATTTCAGCTGTTGACTGAAATCAAACGATTCAATTTAATAATTAACAATAGACTGATCAATTTCACAATTTGTTCATTTTAATTGATTATTCCTCATGTAAATAATAACTCGAAGAGCACATATACAAACAAAACTCAGTAATAAAAAACATGACTCCTAATACAATATGTATTTCATGCGAAGTCAAAAGGAAAATACATCAATATGGCAACCAGAATGACAGAATGAATACCAGAATGACAATATTGCAACCAGATACAATATCCAACAAGAATTAGATGTGCAAGCCTGATGGTAATATGAAACCAAATAACAATATGGCAACAAAATGACAATTATACTAGGCATAAAAATAATAGTAATAGAATAAGATACATATTAAATATTAATACAATATCATAAATACTAATTATTATATTATTATACTTCTTATTATTATTATTGTTATTATTAACAGTATGTTTTTTTTTTTTTTTGTAATACTAATTAGAAAGTAAAATAATATAATTTGATAATAATAGAATAATAATAATAATAATAATAATAATATAATAATAATAATAAAATAAGAAGAATAATAATAATAATAACAACCATACTAATGATAATAATATATAATAATAAAGTAATAATAATGATAATAATAAAAAATACTACTACTAGTACTACTACTACTACTACTACTACTACTAATAATAATAATAAATAATTAATAATATAATAAAATAGTAATATCAAGCAAATGTCATCAAAATTCGCGTGAGTCTCAGTTTTCATCATCATTATTTCTTATACAATTCTGGGAATTACTAATCATTATTCAGCCTATTAATTGCCAAATTCATCAATGCAACTCGAAAAAACGTCATTTTGGAGTATCCCTCAAAAGGCTTAGTTCGCTAGATTTTGCCGCTTTTTCGTAGCTGTTTTGGGGATTTTTTTTTTATCCTTTTTTTATTATATATGGATACACTTCCCGTTATTCCATAATTATTATCATGATTATCTCATTAAATCGTTATGCATCATCATTATCATCATTATCATCATCATGTATGTCTCTCCCTCTCTCTCTTCATCCTAGAGATTTCGCTTGCTCCTTTTGACCTCTCCTCTCACCCCCTCTTGCTGTTCCTCTCTCTCTCTCTCTCTCCCTCTCGTTCTTGCTATCCCTATCTGCCTTTTTTGTTAGGTTAGGTAATATAAGGCTAGTTGGGTTGAGTTTATTGGGTTAGGTTCAGTTAGTTACGTTAAATTAGGTTAAATCAGAGTCATAAGGGTATTTAGGCTAGAAACATTGTGTTATTTAGGTTAGAATAGTTAGGTTTATGTTAGGTTTATGGTGGGGTTTACGTTTAGGTGTACACTGGTTTATATGTAATGGGGTGTAGAACTGTAGGGGTTGTTAGGTTGAATCGTTAATTTTTAGGTTAGGTTCGGTTTATGATTTTGATAGATAGGTGTGGTCGTTTCTATGTTAGATTTGTAGCTTGAGTTAGGTTTAGTTCTAGGTATATTTGGTT
>NW_023641269.1:0-7500 GCF_015228065.2 Penaeus monodon
TTCGGGGGCCCCAGTTCCCCCCGTTCCCCCCCCCCCTAATTTTCCTTTTTTATAGCCTAGCTCCCCCCTATCATCCTTGTTTGCCCCCCGTGGTTTTTCCTCCCGTGGTCCATCTGCCCCGAGCAATCTTTTCCTCCCGCCCCCGCCCGTTCTTTGTCCCCACAACCCAAAATTCGCACGATGTCCGGGTCTTGACCCCCTCGCACGCCCCTTCGATTGCTTTCTCTTGCTAAACCTTTCCGTCATTTCATCCCATTGATTTTTAATTTTTATTTTCCCACTCTTAAACCTTTTCCTCTCGCCCCTTCCCCCGCCCCTTTTTACCCGAATTGCTGCCATTATTTGTATTTTTATTTACATACTTTTTTTGCATCCTGAATCATCCGTTTTGGACATTCTTTCCCCCCGGGGATCCCCGTGCCCACCCTTGGGGGAAGCAGTGCGCGCCGCGGGGGAAAGGGCTTTTGGGCCCCCGCCTCTCCTCCTCAGGTGCCGCCTTTTTGTTCAAACCCCGTTTCGTTATATGGAAAGGGCGGGGCAAAAAAATAGAAGGGCCCCTTCGCCCCGTTTCACTGCGCCCCTTAAATCCATCATGACTGAAAACCCTGTCCACGATTTCTCCATCTTCTTTTTTTTTGTTCTCCTTTGTTTTCCCCCCTTTTTAACCCCCTTTTTTTTGGGTTCTTTTTTTAACGTAAAAAAATTGCAGTTTCGTCCCAATACCCAAAATATCATCACGCGTGGCAATTTTTCTCTATTCAATATATGTAAATTTTAATTAAAATATTAAAAAATAAAAAAACACCAACATCATACATCATACATACATATTAAAATTATATATTAATATTATATATTTATATATATATATTAAAATATAACACACACACAAAACACACACACAACACCCACACACACACACACAAGTGTGTGTGTGTGTTTGTATATATACATAAATTAATTTATATTATTATGCATGTGTTTGTGTGGGGGAGAGAGGGGATGGGTAGATGCAATAGATAGATAGATAATAATTTAGATGAGAGAGAAAGGGAGAAAGAGAGAAGAAGAGGAGGGAGGGGGGGGGAAAGGGGAAGAGAAGAAGTGTATGTTTATGTGTGTTTGTTGGTATGTATATAAATACAAAAATTAATACTATATTATTTGTTTTTTATGTTGTGTGTGTGTGTAGGGTTTTTTGTGTGGCGTGTGTGTGTGTGAGGGTGTGTAATAGACAGATTTTTTTATTTTCAAATAAAAAACCCAAAACAGATAAGATATCGAAAAGGCAATGTAACAAACGTTGTTTTTCCCTTGCTTTATCCCGAGAGTTGCGCGCGTAATGAAAAAAAAAGTATCTCCAGTTGAATGGTTGGTTTAGTTTTGTTTTACTACCCTTTTCTTGTTTCTATCACTAAATTTAAACATTTAATTCGCTTCATTGATCCTATTTCATAGGAAAGAAATTAAATAAAAGTCATGATAGGGTTTCTTCTGTTTTTTTTTTCCTAAGGGGAAAATGTTTTGTTTAAAGCAACTATGGAAGTGGCCTTTCATACTAGTATCGACCGGGTGAACTGATAAGTGCAAAATGGTTCCTGTTCCAGATGGTATGTTTTTCCGTGATGATAATATGCTAATTCAGAATTGCAAAGTTAAGACCCAGATTAAAGTTTAAAGGGAAAATGAAAAGGACAGGGGAGCTAACCATTATACGAAATATCAACTTGCATTTTCGCCACTTAAGCAGGAATTCATTATTTATGAAAGAATAGCACATATAAAGAAAGCTCATACCCCCCAGAATGCTCTCTTGAGCATGTGGCATGTGTTTAAGTCAACTCGCTTCACGCTAGTTCGAAACCAACTTAGATATTTTGCGTCCTATACCCCCACGCATCTCCTCGGTCAAATATATTCCACAGCGGCAGTATCGCAGACGTCTGGGTCCGAGGAGCTTTAAATCTCGAGAGACCCCACCCCCCGGACTCTTCATGGGGACCTGTCGCGAGGCGGGGGTGGCCCAGAAGGGGTCGCGCGGCTGCCGGGAACTCTGGCGGTTTTGCTGTTGACTGCGGGCTTGCCGGAAGGAGGGGAAAGGGGGATTCTGACCTAAGAGGGGGTTTTTTTGACGACCCCCCAGTCAGATGGAATTGGTGCTCTTTGGGGGAAAAACAGGTGGGGAGGGGGGAAGGGGCCAAAAAAGAGTATTTTAGGAAGAGGGGGGGGGGGAGGGAGAGAGAGAGAGAGAGAGAGAGAAAAAAGGGGGGAAAGAAAAAAAAAGAGAGAGAGAGGGAAGGGGGGAAAGAAAAAAGGGGAAAAAATTTGGGGGGGGGGGAAAAAAAAAAAAAAAAAAGGGGCAAAAGGGAAAAAAAGGGGGGAAAGAGGATGATGATAAAAATAGAGGGGAAGGAGGAGAGGAGAGAAAAAATAAAGGGAATGTAAGAAACCTAATGTAGTCTTTCTTGCATTTGCTGCTCTCATAGGGGGGCCAGGGAAAATAAATTTTTATTTTTCTACCGTAAATTATTTTACTACGTTTTTGGGATTTGATATAAAACAATGCTCCAACACCTTTGGAAAAAAGAACCCAATATCTTTTTTTTTGTAAAATATAATAAAATTTTTACCTTTAAAAAAATTCCAAAAATTTTGAAGGGTTTTCATAAAACGGAGTGTTTTAAGTATAGTGAATTAATTGTACCCCTTTCTGCTTTAGGGGTGTTTCACCGTAAATAAGTAAATACAGAGCAAAAAACCAAAAAAATAGGTGTATCGAATGTGCTTAAGGTTAGTTATATGATGGGGAATAAATTTATGATAACAAAATGGTAATAGAAATCCAGGGCAAAAATCGTTGTATTTGGATACTAGTTAGACATGTAAAAAAATATAACATACAAACATATATCAAACACACACACTATATTATATATATATATAATTTTTATATATTATATATTATTTATTATATATAATTTTATATTATGATAGATAGATTAGATAGATAGATGTAGACATTAGATAGATAGATAGATAGATAGATGATAGATGTAGATAGTAGATGGAGTAGATAGTGATGGTAGTATACATTATATTATATATAATCTATATTTTATTTTTATTTTATTTATCTTTTTGGGTTGTGTGGTGTGTGGTGGTTGTGTGGGGGGGTGTGTGTGTGTTGGGGGTGTTTGTGTGTGGTGTTTTTTGGGTGTGTTTTGTTGTATGCTTGTATATAGTAACTAAAACCTGATACAGTGGTGGGGAGTCTATCATAGACATGATGGAAATCGAAAATTTCCCAATAATGATTACGTAAAAAAACTCGATAAAAACACCGGGCGGGAAGGAAAAGGGGAAAAACCCACCGCTCTAAATTGCTAAAAAAAAATATGAAGCCCATGATCGCCCCCCAAGGCCGGGTGGCCGAATGGTTAGAGCTGGACTCAAGACTATAAGGGGGGGACGGCAATCTGAATTCGAGGTTCGAGTACCGACCGCCCGTTTTTTCCTTTGGGCAAGGAACTTCATCGATTGCCTACCTAGCCCGGGGTGGAAAAGCCGCCCAATCAGCGCTGGTCCCAACCCCGGATAAATAGAGAGAAGATTCCCTAAAGGTAACACCCCCCTCCCCCGTGGAAAGGATGGGGACCCTACCATTCTCACCCAAATCATCACACATGAAAAAAAATTAAGACATGCTTGCCCACGGCGGCTCAGACATAAAACCTCCTTTTTTAAAAGAAGAAAGAAGATTACCACACACCACGTGTGTGTGTGAGTTGTGTGTATGGTGTTGTGTATGCACATATAGGTATATACATTTATATTCTACATTAACACATGTAACATATATACACATGTGTGTGTGTGTTGTGTGTGTGGGGTGTGTGTGTGTGTGTGTTGTGTGTGTTTTTTTTGTGGCGTCTGTGTGGGTGTAAGTTGAAAATGTTGCACACACACACAATAAATGTACAATGTACATAATGGCGCCGCGCGGTGTTGTGTTAATGTGTATATGTTGGGGGTTGATTGTATGTATGTGTAACAAGATAAAATTGAGGAAGGAAGGGTGAACGCACGGGAAGAAAGACGGGGAAAAAAAAGACAAAAAAAAAACACAGGGAGCTCCAAGAAAAGGGAAAAAAAAGCAGAGAAAACAAACAAAAAAAAAAAGAAAAAACGCTTCCCTGAACAAACCGGGCCGTGGAAAAAAGGGTGGACGAAAAATAAGTAAATAACGGTGGGGGAAGGAATTGGTGGAATAAGTAGATTACGGGGGGGGAAAAAGAGGGGGGGGGAAGTTAGTCAATAAAGGGTGGGGGAAAAAAGAGGGGGGAGGGAGAAGATGGTTTTGAGAGTGGGAAGAAAATTTAGCCACGATTTCCTGGGCGGAATCCTACGAGTGGGGGGGGAAGAAACGGATGGGGAAATAAGATGACATGATGGGAGGAAATTTTGCCATGACTTTGGGGTGGGGTTCCTATTAGCCCTCGAAGGGCTCGGAGAAGGGGCAAGAACCTCGACACGACAACACGTGATAATTTTCCCCCCACGCGCGCACACCCGGCTGACAAAGTGATCCCTTTCCGAAAACAAAATAAGGGCAAAATAATAGGTAAAAGCACGTTTTATCAACCCTGATGACATACGAAGGAAAATTTTAAAGACACAGATAAAGTGTGGGACTGGCCGGGAATCAAAACATGGAAAAGATAAAAGCCCACGAAAGAGATGAGGGAGGTGAAACTAGGGGCCCAAAGGAGATCTTTTGATTAAAACGTAGAAAAGAAAAAAATGGGCGGTTTTTTTTAAATTTAGAGTGGAAGGGGGGAAAAAAAAATTAAGAGCATGGGATAATATCTTGATATGTGTGTAATTGTCCCGTGTATATATATATAATATATATATATATATATTATATATGATATATATATAATTTTTATATAATGCATATATTATATAATATAATTAATATATATAATATTATATTTATTTAATATAAATATTATTTTAATTATTTGTTGTGTTTTTGTGTGTGTGTGTGTGTGTGTTTGTGTGTGTGTGTGTGTGTTTTGTGTTTTGTGTGTGTTGTGTGGTTTGTGTTTGGGTGGGTGGGTTTTTTTGGTTGTGTGTATCATATATATTATATATAATATTATATATATATTATATATATATAATTATATATAATATAATAATTATATATTATATAATATATATATATATATATTTTCATTTATTTTTTTTATATATATATTATTTTATATATAAAAAATATATATAAAAAATTAATATTATATATTAATTACATTAATTTATAATTTATTATTTATTATATTATATTTTTTAATATAAAACCACAACACCCACCCCCCACCCCCACACACAACACACCCACAAACCCCCCACACACACACACCCCATATATTTAAAAATTTTATATATATATATTAAAAATTTTTTAATATATATATATTATTATGCGGGGGTGTGGGTGTGTGTGTGTGTGTGTGTGTGTGTTGTGTGTGTGTGTGTGGTGTTTTTGTGTGTATATGTGTGGGGGTGTGGTGTGTGTGTGTGTGTGTGTGTGTGTGTCGGGGGTGGGGTTTGGGGTATTTATATATATTTGAATGTATGTATGTATATATATATATAATTTTTAATATATTATATAATTATAAATAATATATATATATATTTTATATTTCTCTTCTCTTTTTTTTGCGAAGATAAAATAGACACCATCAAAAAATTTCTTTTTCACTCTGAAAAAAAATTTATTTTTTTATCCCCCTCTTATGTACTAAGGAATAAAAGCAACATCGTTTTTTTTTGGTGCCTTATCGTATTCGTAAATTTTACCAAAATTTTCCCCATATCATTCGCCAAAAAATCGCCCCCTTTTCCAATTAAAATTTTTTTTAAAAACTCGTAGACGTGCTGTGAATAACCCCTCTGGCCTCCGGGGAAAATCACTGAAACTTTGCTAACACCCATCTATCTTTTTTTTTTTTTTTTGGACGGCCTGGAGTACGGCAGAAGTCTGTAGCGAACGAATGTTTTTTTTTTTGGGGTTTGTAAAGCCATGGGAAAAGTTTTTTTTTCGTCATTAATTTTCAGAATTGAATGGTTTACATATACTGGCTTGATTTCAGCTATGCTTTGAAAAAAGATTTCGAGGATAGTTTTTAACTGTTAATGCTACACACATATCTAATAACGCCCACAGAACAATATATATATAAACACACACACACACAACCCACACACACACACACATACACAACACACCCCACAACACACACCACCACCACAACACATATATATATATATAATATAAAATATATATATATAATATATTTATATATATATATAATATATATATAATTTTTTTTTTTTTTTTTTTTTTTTTTTTTTTTTTTTTTTTTTTTTTTTTTTGGTAGGTTTATGTCTGAGCCGCCCCTGGCACAGCATGATACTTTAATTGTTTTTTCATGTTGTATGCTTTTGGGGAGTACGTGGTAGGGTCCCCCTTCCTTTTTCCCCGGAAGTGCCGGTGGTACCTTTTTTTGGGAATTATTCTCTCTATTTATCCGGGCTTGGGGCCAGCACTGACTTGGGCGGCTTTTTTCCACCCGTGGCTAGGGAGGGAAAACAAGGGGAAAATTTCCTTCCCAAGGGAACAACGTGCCCCGGGCGGTGTCGAACCCCCCGAAATTTAGATTTTCCTCGTGATAGTCCCCCTGATTTTGCGCCCCTAACCATACGGCCCCCCCGGCCCCAATATATATATATATATATATTATATATATTTTATATATATATTATATTATATTATATATATTATATTATACACCAAAAACCCCCCACACACACGGCGTGTTATATTTTAAAGGTTTTTTGGGGTGTGTGGTGCCACACCCCACAATATACACGCATATAAAATATATAATATATATATATATAATATTTATATATATATTTTAAATATATTATATATGTGTTTTGTGTGTGTGTGTGTGTGTGTGTGTGTGTGGGGGTGTGTGTGGTGTTGTGGTGTGGGGGGTGTGTTTTGGGGTGTGTGTATATATTGTATATATATAGTATCACACACACACACACACAATACACACACAACCACACCCCACCCACACACCACACCACAATTTTATATTATATATATATATAATTATAATATAAAATATATATATATAAAAATGTATAAATTTTTACATACTATAGAAGAAATAGATAGATAGTAGAATGTATTTAAAGTATATATATAGTAATATATAATTAATATAAATTTTAATATATTTATTATATATATATATATATATTATATTATATTTTATGTTATTATTTATATATATATATATTATATATATTAATATATATAATATTTTATAGATGATAGTGATAATAGATAAAGTAGATATGTGTATGTTATATTATAAAAAATATTATATTATATAATATATATTATATTAATAT
>NW_023641270.1:0-10645 GCF_015228065.2 Penaeus monodon
TTAACATATGTGTGTATGTATAAATAAATCATACAAAATATATATTAGGAAAATATATATAATTGCATATATATAATAGATACAGGAAATAGATAGATAGATTATTATTATATGTGTTTTCATCTACAACACACACACTGTGTATTCAATTATAATCGATTTAGGCAAAACGAAATACCGTATATGAATAATTTTTATCTGTCTATAACCCATTCATATTTTACATGAATATTTTTTGGCGACTTCCCCCTTTACCTTTTTCGCGTCGAATCCTTTTGTGTGTTTTTCTGCTTTCCTTTTAACTCAAAATTTCGAAAGCAAAATTTCGGTAAAGAAAATGGTGAATAAGAAATAAATGGAAGTGAAGAAGACCGGGGAAAATAGACCAAAACTGGGGAAAACAAAAAAAATAACAATAAAAAGATGATGATAAAAAAAATTAAAAATGATAATAATATACTACACTACTATCATAATAATAAAAACAAAAAATAGAAAATACTGAAATAATAAAAATATTATAAAAACAACAAAAACAATATCATATAATAAAATAGTAATAATGATAATAAGACATTATGTAATGCAATATTAATAATAAAAAAAATAATGGGATGATGTTAAAAAAATAATGATATTCAAATAATAATAATTAAAACAATAAAAACATAATAAAAATTTTGACGCCCCCTTTCCTCGTCTCTCTGCCACCAACCCAAAGGCGGCTAGCAACGGGCGTGCTATCCACAGGGTCGTAACACGAACGCTCCAAGAGCCCGACACCACAGCGTCCCAGAACACCACGGGGAAACGCTAAGGGCGAGGCAGGGCAAAAAAAAACAAATGACAGTCCCTTTCCTTTTATTTACACAAGTTATTTCCCGTACACTTTTCTATAGGCCAATACGGGGGGGGACAACCAGCATGCACCTGCCGATACGCTTAAAACAGGGCAACAAAAAATACAGTCACAAGGGCACACACAGGTCTTCACAGGAGCTGCACCCAACTCCGTCTCTTCGCTTGTTCCTCCCCCCCTCCGCTCAAAGCCAGCTGCGTCTTTTTTCCCGGGTCCCTTTCTGTTAACACTCCCCAGGTCATTTTTTCATTTTAAACACTTTTTTCACACAGAGTAAAAACCCACGGGTAGCACATCCCCCCCTATCAAGCAACACCCGTCTGCTCTGACATACCTAAACCTGAAACAACTACAAAATTTAAAATAAATTATCCTCGGAACAAACAAAATTCTTTCATCCACCCGGGATTTCTTCGCTCTCCGGGGTCGCTCGGAGGGGGGGGCCGGGGGTAGATTGGTAGTGCATCCAGTGGTATCCCACCCCAAACCCTGGCTATGGTCCCTTGACGTCTCTGCTCGCCCTCACCGTCCAAATGCTCGTCTCTCGGTCGCGTCTGCCCTCCTCTCGCCGCTAGGGGGGCTAACTCATCTTTTTCACCATGGCCCCAGGATAGCTCCGGGCCCCTTGGTAACGCCACAGCCGGTGCGCCTCTTCGAGGAGTCAGCAACGGCCCCATACCAAACTCCTCGCTCCCCGATGACTCTTCGGGCGCTCCACTTCCTCACAATTGCCCACTTTGCACCACTGGCCCCTTTCAGGTTCTTATTGGAAAAGTTACTCCAACACTTAACAAACCCCTCCCCGGGCCCAAACAAGGCCCGCCCACCGTACGCCATCACCCGCTGCAGGTTTTGAAGGGGCTCCACGAAGCCCCTCTCCACGCTCACTCTTGACTTTTTGACCCGATTCTAGACTCTGTCCTGGGAAAGGGTGCAGTCGTTCGCCGTACTACCTCTGAAAAACCAAACCCCTCTGGAAGAAGGGCACATCTTCACCGTGCACCCTCACCACTTCCTCCAAGGTCGACACACGCCTTTTTGCGTCGGTAGTCAGGCCCAGAAAGCAGTGCTCGTCCAAATCGGCCACATACACCGGCAGCCGCTGCCCGTGCTGCCCACCCAATACACCTCCACGGGCCCCTTGAGCTGCAAAAAAATCCCCAAAATGACACCACAGAGTCTCTGTGGTGCGTCTAAAAGTCGCAAGTGGCCACATTAGCCGCACCGGGGTTTTCTCACCCCATTCCCTTCGGGGCGGAAAGCTTCCCATCTCTGAGCCCTCCACCTGCATCATGCGGGTTCGACGGCAGCTTCCCAGGGGGGCCCCGGGAACCGAGGACGGGGGGGTTTCGGCCCCCTTCTCCGCCTGTCCGATTTTCCCCCTGTACCACTTCCTTCCCTTGGACATGCCTGGGATGGTGACCATACCAGCCACAGCCCCTTGCAGCACTGCTGGAAGGCATCGAATCCGTCCGGTTGGAGGAGTGTTCTCCGTCCCCTGAACTGACTACGCCCTGTGCCCTTCCTCTCCGCCCCCAACACAAGCCTTGGAAATGCTCGGGCACATTTTCCCCCAATGCTACTTTCTCCACTTTGCCTTCCGGCCCCGGGGGTCACGGCGGGCTGGCAACGGGCCCTAGGCCACTGTTGCCTTCAGGAAGGCCTCAACCCAAGGCCCCTCGCAGCGCCACCTGCAGGCCCTCAGGTGTCCCTGCTTGACGTAGTTTTGCAGCTGCTTTTTTCCCTGAAAGCGTAAACAAAGAAACGGGGCCAGGCCACGATCATCTCTTCCGCAGCCGCGGGGTACGCCTCCTTACCACGCCCCCACACCTGCGCCAAGGGGAAGTGTCTCGCCACGCTCACGAGTCCGCTTCTTCAAGTGGGTCGAAAACCTCGCCTGGGGGTGTCCCGAAACGGCGTTTAAAAGCCTCTGCCACGCTGGTGTAAGAGCATTTTTGGGATGGCGCAGATGCCCCAACACTTCCACCGCGGGGGGCCCCTTTGCGCTGTTACCACTGTAGGCCTTCTCTTCCTGGCTCCAGCCCTGGGGAAATGCCAGTATTTCATTTGGGGGTCATATGCCCCCAGGCCACCTTTCCCTCGTACTTAGCTGGTTACGCCTCACGAATGTCTGGGGCCGAGGGGGGCAGGGGGGATAACGTGTCCCTGAACTAAAACGCCCGGGGGGGGGAAGGGGGGGAGGGGGCAAAAGGGTCGTTGACCCGGTCTGAGTTTCCGCCACCTTTCCCAAGGGGGCGGTTTTTGATGGTCCCCCCGCCTTCTGCGGGGACCAGGGGCCCCACCGATGCTGCGAGGGCCCGGGGGGTTTTCCCGCCACGGACCCCAGGCAGACCCCAGTAAATCTCATCTGGGATCTGTTGCCATAACCTCGTCTGCCTTCTCTGTTGCAACGTTACTACCTCTCGCCCCCTTTTTTCCCCCTTCACTTCCTCCCTCAGGGCCCTGAAACCCCCGCCCTTTAAGTCTGCACCTTCTCCTCTTCACTCTTCCGCGTTGCGGCCTTGTCGGGGTACTGCTGGTTTCCATCTTCAGATCCAGATTGCTCTGTAGCACCTCAACAAATTTGGGAGAACTGTTTCCTTTGCCTTTCCTTCTGCTCTCGCGAGATGGTGCCCTGCTCGCGTGCCTCTGTGCCTGTCTTTTGCCCTTTTTGCCATTTTCCCCCCTCATACCGGCCACTGGCAGTGATCAGGTTTCCCTCTGGCCGGCTTCACCTCGCCTGTGCCCGCCCCAGTCTAGCCTCCTCTCCCCCAGGCTGCTGCCATCTTTGGGACGAAGATAAAACGGCGCGTCTCCTGATCAATATCACAAAACCCCCTCCTCAACCCTTTGTTAGCGCCCGCCTCGTCTCTCTGCCCCCAAAGCAAAGGCAGGGTAGGGAGACGGCTGCTATCCACAGGGGCTGAGCACTGAACAGCTCCAAGAGGGACCGAGCACCACGCGTCCCCGAACACCACGAGAGGAAACGCCAATGGCAGGGAGGGGACGAAAAAACACAAAATGCAGTCTTTCCTTTTTTACCCGTACACTTTTCTATAGGGACAAAACGGGGGGACCCAGCAGTCACACGCCGTACAGCTTATAACAGGGCAACACAAAAAAAAAATCGGGACACAAGGGCACACAAAAAGGTCTTCACAGGAGCTGCCCAAATCCGTCCCTTTGCTTTTCCTCCGCTCCCCCCTCACAGCCCTGCGTCATGTTTTCCAGGGCCCTTCATGTTAACACATCCCGGTCATCCTTTTCATGTTAACACTGTTTTTACACAGGATAAGACCCCCTTTGGCGTAGCAAAATAATGTTAATAAATAATAAAAATTTAAAAATAATAAAATAATAAAAAATATATAATAATAATATAATAAGACATATCAATCATAATAATAATAAAGTAAAAATAATAATATTGATAATGCAATTATCTAATGATATAATGTTAAAGATAATGATATACAACAACAAAAATATAAAGATAAAAAAAACTGTTACTAAAAATGTGAAAAAAATAAAACTAATGATGTAATAAAACCTAACAGTAATGGGAAAAGTAATGATAAAAATAATAACAAAATAAGGGTCTTTTTCCCCCCGCGCCCTTTTTCTTTATTCAATTTCCGGGGGATTCACATTCAGCGAGCGTTTGGTTTTCCCTTTTTTCAGCATTGAATGCAATCACCACTGCATTTACAAATAGGCAATAATTTTTGCATGTACTCCAAGTATATTTCCTAATTTTATATTTTTCCCTATTTTTTATCTTAAAATTTTCTTAAATTTTAAATTAAAAAATTTAGCATGTAGCTCCAAGTATATTTTCCCAAAATTTATATTTTGTACTTTTTTTTATCTTTTTTATCTTAAAAATTTAAATAAACAATTTTTGCATGTACTCCAAAATTTCCTAATATTTTTTAATTTTGTACTATTTTTTTTTTTTCTAAATTATCTTTATTTTTTATCTTAATGAAATACATCTTAAATTGCTCATTATTAATCCCAAAAAAGTCAAAAAATTTCTCTGGATTTTTGACCAATCGGGAAAACAAATGGGCGAATGTTCCAAAATTCTGCTCTCCTACAATGTATGGGATGCACCCACATTTGTTTCCTCCGCCACCTTCTACCCCTTTTTTAGCCATAGAAACCTCCTACTTGTGCAACGTCAGACACGTCCATCTCACTCGAAGACTAATTTCTACTAGATGACTCATGAATGGAAGTACGCTGATCGTGGGGTTGGGGCGATGTTGAGTCAAAATGAATTGAATCGTGACTTGAATTGAATTGAATTGATGGCTTGGTGGGAACGCACCCTAATAATGATGATAATAAAAATAACATCAGAAATACAACAACAATAACAATAAAAATAGAATATTAAATAATAATAAAAATAAAAAAAATAGTGGTAGTAATAATAATCATAAAAAACCCATTTATAAATAAAATTATGATGATGATGATATGATGATTGATGATGATGATGATGATGATGATGTTTAAATAAATAAATGATGTGAGATGATGATGAATGATAAATGATGATGATAATAATAAAAATTTAGTAGTAGTAGCAGTAATAATTAAAAATAATGATAACAATGAGGGACATTGGTAGTAATAATAAAAATTTGATAATAATAATAAATGATAATAAATAAACAAATAACAACAAAATATAATAATAATAAAAAAATAAAAAAAAAAATAAATGATAATAATAATAATAATAACAAAAACAAAAATAAAAATAATAATAATAAAATAATATTAAATAATAATAATAATAAAAGTATGTTACAATAACATAGTAATTATTATAATTGTAATGATAATGATAATAATAATGATAATGACAATAATAATGACATATCAATATAATGATAAGGGATTATGATAATGATAATGAAGATGACGATACCTATGACGAGACGATAACGATGATGATGATGATGATGATGATGAATGATGATGATGATGATGATGATGATGATGGATGATGATGATGATGATGATGATGATAATATATGATGATGATGCCCAATAAAAACAACACTACGATGTTAATGAAAACTTTTAACATAATACCGATAATGATAATTCTTACCCTCCTATCAGAACAGTTAAAACGATCCATAACAGCAAAAACTGCCATCAGCGACATTATGATAATTATTGTCATGAATTATTTTCACCCTCTGTTACATACCTCATTCCTTATGGTGGATAAAAAAGTACGTTTTCGGGTGCTTCTATTCAGCATAGAAAATGGAATTTGAAAGCGGGAACTTGGGTAATATATTTCTTTTTCTTCTATATTTCGTCGATCACTACAAGGATTTTCTTTCTTTTATATAGTTTAATGTTTAGCGCTTTTTTACTCAAATTTCAAGAGGAAACGTATCCAGAATTAAAGACATTTAAACAACAAAACAATGTGAAACAAGGCAATTTAGAAATCAGCTTTAATACTGAATAGCATACACTTTTTCCCCTGTTGAAAAGAATATAGAAAATTTATTTTTGTTAATGGTGTCAGCTGCTACAGTGTTTTATTTTTAATATACATTTTTTTTTTTTTTTTGTTTCTGAATTGTTCCAACAGTACTTCACTGATCCTATTTTCTTTTACGGGACTTAAACGATATTTGTTTTTTGTTAAATTCAAAATCAAATACAATGAAAATAAAAATTCCATTTATTATTTTGGAAAGGTAGTCTTTTTTTATTAACGTGCTTTTTTCTAATATTGATGAGATTTTTTGTTCCAACTTTTTTCGTTTCATGTTCATAATTTGTTGGCGAAAATTGAAGGGGGTTTTTTTTTTGACTGCTTTTTTAGCCAAGGGGAAACAGGAAATGTCCCACTTTGAAACACAAAAAGGGAAAAAAATTTAAAAACAATGTAAAATTTTTTTTCTTGGGTGACTGACTTAATAAAAAATATGACAGACAAAAATAGAATTTCAGTATATCAACGTTAAGGCATACAGAAAAATAATATTTGGGATCCATTAAACCCTTCTGATAATCCTGAACAAAAAAAAGCAACTTTTCCAAGAAAGCAATCGCCTCCCGGGGAAATTCATCTAACCTTTAGTTCTTTCCCCCGAGAATTTTTCCCCCCGCAACCTTGGGACTGATCGACGAAGAAAAAGCCTCCGCCACCTCTTTTGCGGCGCGACCCTCGGCTCCGGGGCCTTGACTTGGGGAGGAGGAATGCTTAGGGAAATTTCGCCTTTTCATCTCTCTGATTATGGGGGAATATTTGATTAGTTACACTGTGTGTTGGGTTAAAACTGCAAAGAACTTTAATATGAAACAATATATGCGTGGGAAACGTTATTGTGAATTTCCTCTTCCGGGATGCCTTCCTGGTGCGACGAACCCCCCTCGGGCCTCCCCCATCCTGTCGTGCTCCAGCCCACCACCCCTGCGTCCCTACCTCAGATTTTTGAGAAGACGTCCTCGGCTCCGGGGGGGACACCTGGAAAGATTTCGCTTGGAAAATACTCGCGAATGTGTTTGGATTGTACACCCCTTGGTACAAAATTGAAAACAAAAAATAAACAAAAAGGGCAGAAAAATGTTTTAAACAATACATGCAATTCACCCCCTCATATTTTTTATTTGTATTATACATATTTATATATATTTGTTACATATTTATATATGTATAATATGTATAATATATTATTTATATTATATATAAATATTATATATTTACATATATTATTATATATAAATAATATATATTATAATATATATATAAATTTATATAATATAAATATATATATATATATATAATATACTTATACTATTATACATTATTAAAATATGTATACATAATATATATAAATATGTATAAACTATAATATAGATGTGTGTGTAATATGCTGTTTGTTTAATCTTTATCTGCTTTTTGTTTAAAATTATTTGTTTTTCCATTTCCCTACCAAGCGGTACAATCCAAAACACCTTCGGATATTCCCAAGCGAAAAACTTCCAGGTTCCCCCCGGAGCTCGAGCGTCTTCTACAAAATCCTGAGGTAGTGGACGCAGGCGTGGTGGGGGGTGGAGCACGACAGGGGTGGGGAGGCTCCCAGGGCGTTCGTCGTCCCAGGAAGCGCATCCCAAGGGAATTCACAGTATCGTTTTCCCACCATATTTGAATTCATATTGGAAGATTCTTTGCAGTTTTAATCCAACACCATGTAAATATATCAAATTTCCGCCATAATCAAGGGTTATGATAAGGCGAAATTTTTCCCCAAGCATTCCGTCCCTCCCCCAAAGACAAAGGTTTTTGGGCCCAGGGTCGCGCCGCCAAAGGCTGGGGGGAGGGGTTTTTTTTTCGTCGACACTGCCAAGGTCTGCGCGGGAAAAATTCTAGAAAGAAATCAAGAGTCTCAGATGAATTTTCCCGGAGGCAGATTTTCTTTTTTGTTAAATCCTGCTTTTATTTTTTCCGGTTACTCAGTAAGGTTAATGTCGATACCACTATATATATTTTTCTGTATGCCTTGAACGTTGATATACTGAAATTCTATTGTTGTCTTTCATACTTTTTATTAAGTCAGTCTATCCAAGAAAAAAAACTTTTTTACGTTGTCTTTAATTTACTTTCCTTTTGTGTTGTCAAAGTGGGACATTTCCTAGCTTTCCTTGGCTAAAACAGCAGCTCAAAGAAAACCGCCTTCATATTTTCGCCAACAATATTTATTGTAACATGAAACGATAAAGTTGGAACAAAATATCTCATCAATACTTAGAAAATGCACTGTTAATAAACAAGTACTACCTTCCATTAAATAATAAATGGAATTTTAATTTTCAATTCGTATTTGATTTTTAGAATTTAACAAAAAACAAATATCGTTTAAGTACCGTAAAAGAAAATAGGATCAGTGAAGTACTGTTGGAACAATTTCAGAACAAAAAACAAAAAAATGTATATTAAAAATAAAACACTGTAGCAGCTGACACCATTAACAAAAATAAATATCTATATTTCTTTTCAACAGAGAAAAAGTGTATGCTATTCAGTATTCAGCTGATTTCTAAATTGCCTTGTTTCACATTGTGTGTTGATTAAATGTCATAATTCTGGATACGTTTCCTCTTGAAATTAGAGTAAAAAGCGCTAAACATTAAACTATATAAAGAAGAAAGAAAATCCTTGTAGTGTTTCGACGAAAAAATAAAAGAAAAAGAAATATATTACCCAAGTTCCCGCTTTCAAATTCCATTTTCTATGCTGAATAGAAGCACAGAAAACGTACTTTCTATCCACCATAAGGAATGAGCGTATTGTAACAGGGTGAAAATAATTCATGACAATAATTATCATTAATGTCGCTGTTTGGCAGTTGTTGCTGTTATGGGATCGTTATAACTGTTCTGATAGGAGGGTAGTAATTATCATTATCGGTATTATGTTACAGTTGTCATTAACATCGTAGTGTTGTTTTTATTGTTCATCATCATCATCATCATTATCATCATCATCATCATCACCCATCATCATCATCATCATCATCATCATCATCATCATCATCATCATCATCATCATCATCATCATCGTTATCGTCATCGTCATAGGTATCGTCATCTTCATTATCATTATCATAATCATTATCATTATTATTGATATTGTCATTATTATTGTCATTATCATTATTATTATCATTATTATTTTTATTATTGTTTTTATTATTATTATTATTTTGTTGTTATTGTTGTTATTATTATCATTTATTATTATTATCATTATTATTATTACTACCAATGTCCTCATCATTGTTATCATTATTATTAATTATTACTGCTACTACTACTATTATTATTATTTTTCATCACCCATCATCATCATCATCATCATCATCATCATCATCATCATCATCATCATCTCATCATCATCATCATCATCATCATCATCATCATCATCATCATTATATCATAATATGGTTATTATTATGATTATTATTACTACCACTATTATTTTTATTTTTATTATTATTAATATTCTTTATTATTGTTATTGTTGTTTGTATTTTTCTGATGTTATTGTTATTATCATCATTATTAGGGTGCGTTCCCACCAAGCCATTCAATTCAATTCAATTCAAGTCACTTGATTCAATTCATTTTGACTCAACATCCCCCCAACCACCACGATCCGTACTTCTCATTCATGAGTCATCTAGTATGAAATTATCTTCGAGTGAGATGGACGTGTCTGACGTTGCACAAGTAGGAGTGTTTTCTATGGCTAAAAAAGGCGTGAAGGTGGCGGAGGAAACAATGTGGGTGCATCCCATACATTGTAGGAGAGCAGAATTTGGAACATTCGCCCTTTGTTTCCAGATTTGGTCAACAATCCAGAGAAATTTTATGACTTCTTTAGGATTAATAAAGAGCAAATTTTAAAATAGATATTTCATTTAAGATAAAAAATAAAGATAATTTAAGTAAAAAAAATATTTCAAAATATAAATATTAGGAATATACTTGGAGCTACATGCTAAATTGTTTAAATTTTAAAAATTTTAAAATAATTTAAGGATAAAAAATAGGGCAAAATATAAATATTTTGGAAATATACTTGGAGCTACATCTAAAATTTTTGCCATATTTGTAATACTGCAGGGCGGATGATTGTCATTCAATGCTGAAAAAATGGAACCAAACGCATCGCTGAATGTGAATGGCCAGGAATTGAATTGAATTGAATAGCGCGGGGGGAAAGCACCCTTACTTTGTTAT
>NW_023641271.1:0-10645 GCF_015228065.2 Penaeus monodon
CTGGCAGCTGTTTTGGGTGGTCCTGTCTCAAAATTGTGTGCTCAAAATTCTGAAAGAATGTACCAAAGTGGCGTTTGCACGCTACAGTGCATGCAATACCTGTCTTCATGGTCGATTGTCTCTATGATCTGCCATGCGAAATGGTAACCTAGTCTGATTCTGTGAACGACTTAGGTAACTCTATTGATTGCTTCAGACAGTTTATGATTATTCTTCTACCCTGAGCAAGAATCCTCTGTAGATGTTGTCTTTGGGAGAGCTTTGCTGTAGACAGTCAGTGGCTACCCTGGAGTCTGTATGTATGACCACGTGTCTTCCCTCGGGGATGCGGGGGCTAGTGCTCCCATGATCGCAACTGCCTCTGCCTGTACCCGAGGAGGCGTTGTCTGTTACCCTCATGGATTGTGTGGCATCCCTTGTGCAAAGCCAGCGCCTGCCAGTGTGGTTTAAGGGATCAACTGATCCATCCTGAAGTAGATTCTACCACCTGGAGGAGTGATGGCTGCATGACCATCCCCAGCTTCTGCCTTTAGACTAGGCATGGTGTATTGGTTCTGTCTCCTTGACTAGCTCATAACAGAGAACTCGATCAAGGTTTGTGCTCACGGCGGGGCTTCAACAAAGTCAGGGTGGGGGGAGTCCATGCTCTTGGCAAGTAGTTGTTCTACTTTTTGTCTCATGTTTGTGTTCCTGGGAGCTTGGATGACCTTTGAAAAGAAATAAACTGCCATTAGATCAATTCGTGACTCCAGGGGAGGTTTGCCTCCATGAGGAGGTTGAGGGCCTTCGTCCTGATCCTGACAGCTTCATTCTGAACTGGCTTGTATATAGAATGATCTTGGTACTTTATGTCTGGCTCCAATGTGTCTCCCAGATATTGCTCCAGTCAGTCATTACCCCAGGATATTGGGTCCAGTCAATTATTACCCCAAGGTATTGGAAGACCTGTACCCATTCTAAGTCCATTCCCTGGATTCTCAGACTTGTGCCTTAACATTTTATCTCAGAGCCATGGCTCTGGATTTGGCTGCAGAGATCTTTAGTCCTCTTCTACAGCCACTCCTCAATACAAAATCCAGAAAAGGGCTGGGCTTATTAGATGATTGCAAGTCGTCTGCATAGGAGATGATCTTGCACCGCACTGGGAGCTGTATGTTGAAAGGGTGCAGGACACTAGGGTCTTGAAAGGCTGGAAATGAGGACCCACCCTGAGGTGTTCCATTTTCTAGTAGCATGTGGTGGTGGTAGGTTTACCTTGGAATCTGACTTTGGCTGTTCTCTTCCTGTTCTTTCCTCTGATTTCCTTCTGGGATCAGGCACTCCTGAATACAAAAGGGCTTGCTAATTTAAAAGCCTTCTCCAGGTCCCCAGGAATACTACCCCAGAAATGTCAGTGCTGATTGTGCTTAAGAGCATGCCCATGCTGTGTGCTGTGCTCATGCCCCCTTTTGAACCCATGGAGGTGTTCTGTGGGGTCCCATTTTCCCAGTCGATTTAGTCCCATATTCTTGGCGTCTTGCCTAGCGCTGGGAGAGAGGGGGCGGACTTCCCCGGGCCCCCTTTGGTTTTTGGGATGGAACTATGAGGGCCCTTTCCCATTTTGGGTAAAGTGGAAGTTTCCCAGGTTTTTTGATCATTGCGGGGAATGCAAGTTCCTGAAAAATGATAGGGTAAAAGATCCCATCAAAAACCCGGGGCTGTGCAAGAAATGTTTTTGTAGGTTTGTCTTAGTTCCCTCAGAGAGATGATAACATCTGAGTTATCGGGTTTGGCTGCCCTTTCTCTGATAGGAGCAAGTCTGCCTGGTTGTAAGGTTTGCCCTCAGTTCAGCTGGCAAAACTGTTGCTGCTTGTTTTTTGTAGAGAACTCGTGCATCAGTCTATTTGCTTCTGCTTGAGGGTTTGTGGTGTGTGCACCTCGGAGCTAAGCAGCTAGTAGCTTGCCTGACCCATTGCCACAGCTCTGTAAAGGTGGTTCGGTGGTCAAAGGACTCACACTTTTCCCAGCCACTTTTCCTGCCTGACTCTTTATGGCAGTTTCCTTGGCATACCTGACTGCTTCTCTTAGGAGGGCTAGTTGTCGGGGGTTCTTTGCCTTCGGAAATTTTTTCTACACTGTTCATTCTGTGGTTGACTTTCCGTAATCTCGTCATTAAAGTACTAGGCTCTTTATAACTCTGGGACCATGGCAAAGTTTTAGGTATAGTCTGTGAGAGTGCTTGATTTATAGCACTGCTAAGTCTGGCTTCAAGCACTTCCACGTTTTCACTCTGTGGGGGTTTATTGCTTCTAAGACAGTGGGCCAAAGCATTCTGAAAGGCTTGCCAGTTGGCCTTTTTTTCCCATCCGGGAATTTTGGTTGTGGCATTTGGGCGGGCCAGTATCCATGAGGGTAATAACAGTGCCATAATGGCCCACTTGTGACAGTCTCATCGATACCCATCTAATTCTCTCCCCCAGAGCCGCAGGGGCCCAAAGGAGAGGTCTAGGACCCCTCCTTTGACATGAGCTGGCTCTTGGCTATTGAGAAGAGTGATCTCGGGGAATTTGGGGCTATGTGATGGCCTGCCACATCCGGGGGCCCTGTAGGGAGCCAGGATGGGGTGGTGTGCACTGAAGTCTCCCCCTATATTCACTCGGTCTTGTGCTGCAGTAGAACAGACCTAGCTGATGTCTAAGCTCCTACAGCCTGCGGTACACATTGTATAGCTTGAAGGGGCCTCCAGCCAGGTGAAAACTCGACGACAAGAGATTCAACATCCTCTTCACGGTGCGGTGCGTCGCTATTGCAAGGGATTGTTGCTCAGACCAGGGGGATCAATCCTGTTTGCCAACTATGCTTGGCAGCATGAAGGGCATGATAGCCTGAGAAGCGAACAGTCCCCTCTATTAATGTCTCCTGGAGCATGACAATGTCAGTGTTCCTTGATCGCACTATTGTGTGGAGGATGGCATTCTTTGTATTAAAGACATAGATGTTCCACTGTAGTATGCTTAGATTGTGTGTCATGATGTTACTTGGTGATAGTTACATCAGAGTCGTCTTTATATTCGGCTTCAGAGTAGGAGTCTGACCACACCATTGTGAAGTCCTCGCTGGTTGAGGCCCCCCCAACGGAAGCCACCTTGCCGCGGTGGGGGGGCTTGAGGGTCCCCAAAGATCTGGTGATCCGGAAACCCAAAGGGGTACCCATACGGGGGGGGTCACCAGTGAGGGATGATACAAAATGGCTTTCTGGTGCACCAAGGCCTATGAGAGGGGATGGTGCACCCACCCCTGGTTCATTCCATCTTGGACCAGGGAGAACTCTCCCACGTGTGTTTGCCGTGTGTGGCATCCCGTATTACCAGGAGACAGGAGTCCTGGAGGTTGAGTGATGCTGTACGCTGTGCCCTGCAGCTAGCAACACACCTCTTTGGTCCTTTATTCTGGTTAGACGGTGCTTGATCAAGGCCCGGTCAAGTCAATCGGCGGGTCAAATAGGGCTAGGTTCAAGCAGGCACTGTTCAGTCGGTAGCACATAGGTCCCGCAACTGCAATAAGCACTGCAATAGTGGCTGAATATAATTCCTCATTATCCATGTGGCTGTTGGAGATTTTGAACCCCAACTATAGCTTCCCTTGTTGGACTCCATGGGGGGTGGGGGGGGTGGGGAAAATGAAGAATTCAAATTTGTATGAGTACTAAAAATTTACAAAGATCTAGCTCTCTCCCTGACGACCTATGCAATCCCCTGCCTTCCCTCTGGAACATCCATGTTGTCACTCTGGAACCTTTTCCAGCTTCCAAAGGGCAAGAATGGGAATGGGTAATGGTTCCCGGGCTCCAAACCAGGTAAAAAGGGGGAAAAAGTCCTCCACAATCCACTAAGGAAATCTTACCTGGTAAATATGAAAACATTTCATATAGTAAGTACCTAGTAGTGAAGACCATTGATGGTGTATCAATCATGGATCTTGATATTTTCGAAGTACATCGAAAAATTATTGAAGTATGTCAACGTGATCCTCGCATCACCCCACAGCGAGAGGGTAGCCTGATAGTTAAGGGTTTTCGTCACCAGACGAGAAGTGACCGTCTGCGTGCGATATGCGACATTCCTGGGGCTAAAGTTTCATGTTCTCCTCAAAAAACCCTTAATCAGTGAAAGGGAATTTTTTTTTCCGAACCTGATGAGGTATTCTGAGGAGAAACTGTTAGAGGAACTAGAGAATTTTAATGCAGTGGCAGTAAAACGTTTTAAGAAGAAAGTTGATGGTTTGGAACAGTCGACACCAGCTCTTCTTCTAACTTTTAACACGTTAGTCCTTCCAGAATCGGTTAAGTTAGCATGGTACCCCCTTTGAGGTAAAGCCATATGTGCCAAACCCTAGGGCGGTGCTTCCACTGCCAGGGTTATGGCAGGGAGCCAACTTTTGCTTTTTAAAAAAAATGGGCAACCAAGAGTATGTGTAATGTGTGGTACAACAGGTCATCAAGGAGATGACAACTGTCCAGGTCCAATATGCTGTTACCACTGCAAAGAGGCTCATGAAGCTTCTTCAAAGCAGTGTAAATGGTACCAGATTTGAAAAGGAAGTATTGGTAATAAGGAGCAAGGAAAGTTAGTTTTCCAGAGGCAAAGCGACGTGCCGTGTGCTGTTTGCACAGCCAGGTAAGTCCTTTGCTTCGGTTCTAGCCCATCCCCCTTTCCACCAACCCTTGCCCTCCAAATGCTTCTTACAACACACCTCTGGCCACTTTCTTTAACCCCAGTCAAAAATTTGCTGACACTGCCTCTGGTGAGTTTGTTCCACCAGAAACGGAGTAGGAGTGAGGGTCTATTCAGGAGACTCCTCCTCCCAAAGTATGGTCTTTGGAGCCAACATTTAAGGCTCCAGAGGCCTAAACGGTGACAGCTCCAGCTGCCACCACATCAACAGGGGCCTCTGCTGCTAGACAGAATCCCCCTGAAGTAAAGGCTCAGGCACGCCCTTTGCCCAGGCAAAGGAATCCGAGCCTGTGCAAAAGACTCCAGCTGCCACAACATCCACGGGGGCCTCCGCTGCTAGACAGAATGCCCCTAAAGCAAAGGGCTCAGGTCCGCTCTTTGCCCAGGCAAAAAAAATCCTAAACCTGTCCAAGGGAAACCTGTGGAAACTAGCTCCACAGGTAAACAACCATTAAAAGGTACTCCCAGGATCATGGAAAGGGACATCCAAAAGGGTGTGAGGCAAACCTTGACCACGGGTGCTGCCAAACACCTTATAAAAGAAAAATCTAAAGAACTGGATACCCTAACCCAAATGGAACTGTCAGGGAATTCATGCAAAATGGGAAGAACTGCAATATCTGATAGCTTCATATAATCCAATTTGTGTATATCTACAAGAGATTTTGACCAGGGAAAATCATCCGATTTCCCTGAGAGGATTCCAAATTCAAGCCCATTATGGGACCTTTGACAATGGACCTCACGGAGGAGTAGCAGTAATGGTACATCAAGATATTCCCCTTTCCAGGCCCACCCCACTGCAGAAAACCCACTGCAGGTGAAGGCTGTGAGAATAGGCTTGACACGACCTTACACTGTTGCATCCATCTACCTTCCCTCCAATAATCTCAATAAGATGATTTGGAAGATGTACTTGGGCATTTGCCACATCCATTTCTACTCTTGGGAGATTTCAATGGTCGGCATCACCTCTGGGGAAAACACTTTGTGCAACCCTCGGGGAAAGGGCTTGGAGTCCTTGGTTCTTAAGAGTAGATGCAGTTTTACTGAACAGTGACACTCCCACACATTTCCAAGTTCAAACTGGGACATTCTCCAATATAGACCTATCAATAGGCTCACCTGATTCACAGTTGAACTTCACTTGGCAGGTCATGGAAGACTTACATGGAAGCGACCACTTTCCAATAATTTTGGGAGGTGAATGGTATTCTAGTCAATGGAGTGCAGAGAGGGCGACTTGAACGGCAGACTGGAATCTTTTAGATCAATTTGCAGTATTGCAAAGATCTGTTAATGATTTCCAGTGTGTTCAAGATGCTGTTAATCACTTCACATCACAAATTCATCTTGGCAGCAGAAGCATCCTTTCCCAAAATTTAGCGGACAGTACCGTCGCCCTCTAGTACCAGGGTTGGTTTCTGATGAATGCCAACAAGCTGTCAGAGCAAGGAAAACTGCATTAAGGCAGTTGAAACGACGCCCCAGCATTGTAACCTTGATCAGTTACAAAAAGACCCGAGCCAAGGCCAGGCGCGTGCTAAAGGAGGCTAGACGGACGTCGTGGAGACAGTATGTCTGGGACCCCCTTAGCATGGGTGTGGGAAAAGGGTGCGTAAGATTGCTGGAAAAGCACATCCATATCACAACCTGCTCTGAAGATAGATGGCATAATCATCACAGACAAAAAGATATTGCTATGAGCTAGCTAAATCCATGGCAGAGATCTCCTCTGGGGCATCTTACAAATGCTCGTTCTTCCACTCTTTGTGCTGAACAGGAACAACAAACCCCGTGTGTTTCTTCAGTAGGAATGCAGCAGAACTTCCATAAAAATTTTCCATTTTTTGCGCAAGGGGATGGACCTTTCTTTGCAGCTCTGCTGTAAGACTGCCCCAGGAAGTGACGATATTCCATACCAAATCATATCTCACTTACCGGAGAGCTACCAGAAGTTCCTGTTGGACCTATTCAATAGGTTCTATAGGGAGGGCACAGTGCCATCCACATGGAAAGAGGCTATAATCATTCCTGTTCCTAAACCTGATAAAGATGCTTCCGCACCAGGAAATTACAGACCAATTTCTCTCACCAGCTGCATCTGCAAGCTGATGGAGAAAATGGTAAACTTCAGGGTTTACATGGCTTGCTAAAAAAAAACATGTTGACCCCATATCAATATGGCTTTGGAAAATTGAGAAACGACCACAGATGCACTTGTGAGGATGGAAACTGCTATAACAGAATTCCTTCGCACAGCGACGTCACATGTTGGCAGTCTTCTTTGACCTTGAAAAGGTTTACGATACAACTTGGAAGCATGGCATACTCATGAAGCTGTATGACATTGGTTTAAGAGGAACATTACCTACCTTCATACAAAGCTTCCTTGCTAACAGGAAATTTAGAGTTTGGGTGGGAAACAGTTTCTCTAACCTGGAAGACCACCACAAGGGAGTGTCTTAAGTGTGACCCTGTTTGCCATTGCTATAAATGACATTGTAAAAGTTGTTCCAAGTTCTGTCTCATGTAATCTGTATGTGGATGACTTTACACTGTACTGCTCAGGAGGAAGCTTACAGGATGTGCAAGGACACATGCAGGCTGCAATAAATCAGGTTGTACAGTGGGCAACATATCATGGGTTCAAATTTTTCTCCCAAGCAAAACCATGGCTATACATTTCCACAAACGGGAAAATTCCAACCCTTCCTCTATTGAGGAGCAACCCACTGCAATTTGTCCAAGAGGTGAAGTACTTGGTCTAATTTTGACTCAAGACTTACTGGGTGCCTCACATCAAACAGTTAAAGTGAAGGCTACAAAAGTGCTTAATATTTTGCGGGTTCTTTCACATTGATCTTGGGGTGCAGACCGCACAACGCTTCTACGGCTTTACCGAGCGCTTATTCGTAGTAAGCTTGATTATGGCTGTGAGGTGTATTCTTCTGCAACTCCCACTGTTCTCCGGTTTTGGGCTCGTTCATAATGAAGCTCTTAGAATCTGTACTGGGGGTTTCAGGTCTTCACCTGTGGAATTCCTGTATGCTGAGAGTGGAGGGAAACCCCCTCTTTCATTACACCGGGGCTACATGAACCTGATATACTACACGAGATTACAAAGGATTCCGGGATCTCCTACATCCGAATGGTTTTCAACCCTCTTGAGGGTAGCCGATCCTATGGGAGGAGAATGAGGAATTCTTTTGGAAGATCTTAATTTGAGTCTCACTAAGGGTTTTGGCTGTTGGAATTCCCCAAATTCCCCCCCGGACTAATCGGTCGAGCTGGATTTGGTCGGAATTGGGAAAGGGGAAATCAGAAGCAAAGTCAAAGAGAATTTCTTCAGCATATTTCTAAGTACCAAGGATCAGAGGCAATATATACAGATGGTTCGAAATCTGAAAATGGTGTGGGCTTTGCAGCAGTGAGCAGAAGAAAGACTGGGATCTGGCAGTCTTTCTCTAGCCGCCTCGTCTTTACTGCAGAGTTTTCATGCCATCCTTGCAGCAGTTAAGATGACTAGAGATCTTACGAACCATTCTATTGTGATATATTGTGAAATCTCGTAGTGCTTGGCAAGCAATCAAGAGCTTAACTCATCACATCCAGTAGTAAGGGAGGTTCAAGACTGGGTTGCACTGATGTCAACACGCAAAAAGATAACTCTGTGTTGGGTGCCAGTGCATGTTGGTATCAGGGGAAGAGCGAGCTGATCAGAAGGCCAAGGGAGCTGCTGCTCAGCCTTGTGATCCTCGTTTTCCTCTCCCACACACGACCTGAAACCCAGCATAAGGAGTTGTCTTCGCAATAAATGGAAGGAACAATGGAGGCATACCTCCAGAAACAACTGCGAGAGATTAGAGATGACCTTTGGGAGTTGGTGGACTAGCATCCACCCTAACCGAAAAGTGGAAGTTGCATAACAAAACTAAAAATCGGGCACACAAGACTGACTCATGGGCCGATGATGGCTAAAAGTCAAGTACTTTGTGAAGGATGCCAAGAGCCATTAACGATTTGCACATGTAGTGGAAAAATGTGGCAACATCTCAGACCCAAAAACGTATGTACTTGTCTACCCCATATACAGTGAAAAGTGTATTGTGGGAGGATTGTGACATAGGTGGTCTTATTAGTTTCTTAAGGGAGACTAATATTTTCAATAAAAATTTTAAATTATGCATAATGTTTTATGCAATATTTTATATACTTAAAGCATAGTATTTATGCTTTGATTTTTTTTTTGTTTATTGTTATTTAAAATATTTATTCATAGTTTTTAAGGTTTAAAATATTTTTAATATTTCTATTTAACAAAGGGATTCGCCGCTAATGACCTTAGCTGTTGACGCGGCAGATAATTTTTAATAATCAATCAAACAATCGCTGGTTGAGGGATCTTCATCTGTTATCAGGCTAACCGTGATCCACTGGGAGGTGGAAAAGCCTTTGGTAGTTCTGACTTTTGTGAGTTTTGGGTTTTCTCACTTCAGGCTTTGTCTGTGTATCTTTTCTTTTTGCTGACTTTACCTGGGTAAGGTCAGCTTACTCTGGGCATGCTGCACAGATTCAGCCTGTTCTGGCTCTGCCCGTGAGGGTGTGGCCATTGTTTTGGGTGGGGAGGGGAGTCTTGTCTGGGGTGAGGGAGGGGCTGCTTTGGCTCTGTCAGCTTCCTCCCTTTCAGGACTGCAACATTCTGGTCATTGCCGTCATGGGGGACCGTGACTGCCCTCTCCACCTCCTCATTGGACTTCCCAAAGCTGTTGCTACTGCAGAACTACGCAGTCAACAGGAGAGTCATATCTTCCTCGTCAAAGAGGAGATTATCCCTCTCCAGGAGTGGCTTTTGCAATGTTTTTTAAACCTTTATTCCTGTGGCTTCTTTTTCTGCATTTTGGGAAACGATGGGAACTCCTTTTATCGGAGATATCCGTGTCGGCTGTGGAGGGCTTCCTTCCTCTTAAGAGGGCGGAAGTATTTTCTGCGGTCAGGGCCGGGGGGCTTCGCGGTGATTGGTGGGGCCAGATCCCAAAAAGACGTACGCCAGAAACAACCGTGTGCTGAAGCTCGTCGCGAGGTGGTCACCAAAATATACTTACATATATGTAAATATATTTATACATACACACAGATATACATACATTTATACATACATAACACATACATACATACATACATACATACATGATATATATACATACATATACATATACATACATATATATATATATACATATATATATATATATATATATATACATATATATACATATATATGTGTGTGTGTGTGTGTGTATGTGTGTGTGTGTGTGTAAATACAACACACACACACACACACACACACACACACACACACACACACACACACACACACACACACACACACACACACACACACACAAACACACACACATATATGTATGTATGTATATTATATATATACGTATATACATATATATGTATATATATATATATATATATATATATATACTTTTTATCAATCTGTCTGTCTCTCTATCTATCTATCGATCTATACATACATACATAATAAGTACACACATACATACATACATACATACATACATACATATATGCATGCATACATACATATATTCATACATACATACATACATATTCACACACACACACACACGCGCGCGCACACACACAACACACACATACAAACACACACACACACACACATACACACACACACACAATCACACACACACACCACACACACACAACACACACACACACACCACACACACACATAATATATATATATATATATATATATATATATATATATATATATATATATATACATACATATACATATACATATACATATATATATATTATTATATGTATATATATATATATATATTTATTTATATAACAAACATATGTTATCTATTTTTTTT
>NW_023641272.1:0-10644 GCF_015228065.2 Penaeus monodon
ACGTCAGGGCGGACTTTTTTCCCAAAAGGGGCTTTTTTTTTTTTTATCGCCTTTTTTTTCCTTCCTTGGTTTTCCCGGGGGACAAGGATACTCCCACTGCTGTGACTCAGCAGAGATCAGGACGAATTTTCCCCCTCGTCGAAGAACATGTCTTCTGGTCTGGGGAACCTGTGGTGCTTTTGGAACCTTTCTTCCTTGTTCCCTGCATTTGCTTTACATGGGGGAACTCCTGTTTGTCGGAATCCCGGGTTTGGGCTGGCGGCAGTTTCCCTTTCCCTTTAGGAGGTCGGGAACCCTTTTCGCATTTTTCCTCCCCCAGACGTAGTTGCCGGGGGGCGGGAAACAAATTTCTGGTCGCTTCTTAGAAACCGGTTTTAAATTTTTAATTTTAAGTGCATTAGTTTCGGGTTTTTTACTATAAATCGGCGCCCCCCTCCCCGCGGCTCGACCAATCGCGTGGGCGCGATTGTTGCCGGGCCTCGGGCGCGGGTGTCGAGCGCCGAAATTTTCCCCAAAACTTTTTTAAGCTTTTTATTTTTTTACGTTTTGTGTTTGCGTTGTTTTTTTTTTTTTTCTTTCGTTTTATTTTAGTTTCTTGTTTTAAACCTTGTTTCTTTTTGGGTTTTGATAGCTTTGGGGGGTTTTTATACAAAAAAACCCCTTTTTTAATTACCTCTTTAAAAAAAAAAAAAAAAAACCAAACCCCCCTAACGGGGCCCCTATCCCTTTTTTTAAACCCCTTCCTTCCCACTTCCTTTTTCCATGTGTCACAAACCTCGCCTCGCCTCATCTCATTATCCTTCCATACACCACGTCCCTACCAAATCTTACCTCCATTCCTGGCGGGAAAAGTGGCTGGAAGGGTTGAGTCCTTCAATCCCCATACCACCCTCTCGAGCTATGGAACGGGTCAAGCGAGCCCCAGCCGCTCACCCCCGAGATGCAGCACACCCCCCCCAGACGAGGCCAACAGAGGCGCAAGAGTTTCTGCGGAACGAGTAGCGCCCGCGCCACCAACTGAGGGCAAGACAAGAACGCCTACAACCAGATAGATTTGGTCACATCAGAAAAAAAGGCAGCCGAACCCATAACTCAGACGTTTCTTTTCTTGGGGGAACTAAGAGATGTATAAAGCCAGTTGCAACCACCCCCGGGGCGCTGACGGGTTCGACCCCATCTTTTCCCCACCTGGGTGGTAGGTGGCTTGCTTCCTGCAACTCATAAAGAATCTGGGAAACTTCCACTCTACCCAGACTGGAAGAGGGTCCCATATTTTCCCATCCCTAAACCAAGGGGGCCGGGGGAAAGTACCCCCCCATCTTCTCAGCTGTCTGGCCAAACTCCCGAGAGGAGGGTACAAAGGCTCCGATGGAAAGGGCCCCCACCAACCCCTCCAGGGGTTCACCAGGGGCATAGACAGCGCCCCATATCCAGCTCTTGAGCACAAAAAAACATGGCACATCTTGGTAGTTTTCCCTTACCGAAAAGGGTTTCAAATTGGAAAGTCCTCTTGCCATTCGGGGAAGCCTGATCCAAAATGGAATCAGAGGTAAGCTCTTGGTTTGGATAGGTGACTACTTTACCAATAAACAGCCAAGTCAAATTCCGGTCCCTATCACACACATGCCACTAAAAAAATGGAACCCACAGGGGGGGGTTTCTCAGTCCAGCCCTTTTTAACACATTAATGTCCTGTATCCTAAACATAAACCTCCCAGGGGGGTGCAGTCTTTCCCTATGAGACGATCTCCCCATCATCTCCCGGACCACACTCTAAACAAAGCCAGCGTTGTCGGGAAATTTGGGTTTCCCGAAGAGTGTTGCAGGACAGGACTAAAGATCTCTGCAGCCAAATCCAAAGCCTGGCTCTGAGACAGGGTTCAAGGTACAAGTCTAAAAATCCGGGGAAGGACTTGGAGGGGGTTTCAACTCCTCTACCTTGGGGAAAGGATAGCCGGACCCTCTCCTTCCGCAAGGAGCCCAAAGCCCCTTGCCGAAAAAAGGGCAAGACTGTCTGTATGAGAGCATGAAGGGAAGACGCATAGGGGCCGACATAGGTACTAAGACATTCTATGTACACTGTCAGGCCCATTGAGACTATGCCTCCCTCACTCTGATTGGCATAAGAAAATCAAAACTGCTGGAGACAGCCCAAAAACAAACCCGCCGGGTCATTCTGGGTGCCCAAGGTGGGCAAAGGTCCTCAACCCCCTAGTGGAGACAAACCCCCCCCTTCCCCCTCATGAATTGATCAAACCCGCAGAAAATTCTTATCAAAGGTCCGGGCTCCCGGGAAAACAAAACCAAAACATAAATTAGTCAACGCCTAGAACAAGATAACGAGCTGTTTGCAAACAACTCCGGGCTGTCTCACACAGCCGGGGTGCTAATACGCCATCACTCAAAGCCCGCTACTGCCAAAGGGCTGGACTCCACACCCCCCTACTTTGTCGAACCCGCCGTGGGCCAAAAACCTCGATGATTTCTCGGTCATGAGACGGGCAAAAAAAAGAATAAATATTGTACGCCTACCTAAAGGCAGAAACCCAGGGGGTCATTGAAACCATCACCCCCCGGGGGACAATCAATTACACGGATTGTTTGGGTCGACCCCTTGACCCACACGGAGGCGCCGGCTTCGCAGCAAGAGAGCCCATATCCAATACCATGAGGGTAACAGAAAACGCCTCCTTGCAAAGGGGCAGAGGCAGTTGATCATGGGACACTGAGCCACATGTCAGGGGGAAGGACCTGGTCATACACACAGCTCCAAAGGACCGTCAACTGGCTTCAGCACACTCCCCCCCTGAAAAACATCACCTTTGACTACCACCCGCAACTACAAGAGGTTCTTGCCAGGGTAAAAGAATTATCATAAACGGGGTTCCCAGCCAAAAGGAAAAGGGGCAATGATTTTTGCTGAAGTTACCCGAAAGGGCAGGGTTCCCCCCTAACCCCATGATAATACATCGACCGAAAATTTACTTAAGAGGGGTGGGGCGGCCAACCCCTTTCCCTCCTGCAGCTTCAAGAGAGGAAACAAAATATTCCCCTCGGCCAGGGTACTCAGTCCCAAGGGGCTATGAACCCCGGGCAGTCTCTGAAATAAACAACAGAGGACCGGTCATTCGACAGAATGCGCCTAGGTTACCACTGGCTGGCAAAATTATAAAAAACCATAGAACGTGAAGAGAGGTGTTGCATGCATGCGGCGACCGAACGCCACATTGTACATTACTTAGAGAATTGCGTGCACACGCAATTCCTAAGACAAACCCCGGGAAAAACACGCCGTCGTGCTGGAAAGAGATTATGCGAGGCTTAACCAGGCTACGGAGCCCCTGCGGAAACCCCCCCACGGAAAGCACCGGTGTCAGACAAACAAATGAGACACCCCATAAAAAGCTGACAAGGCCGGGTCATATGTGAAAGGCCCGGGGGAAGACAAAATTCGCAAATCTCAAGCAGCAGCAGAAACCGGGCCAAAACCCCCGGGGTAGTACATGGTAACGTGTGGGCCCTTCTCCGAGGGGTGGCGGGTTCGCGCCCCCCCCAGGCGCGAGAATTGAAATTGTCCCCCTGGAGGTTCTGGGGCGGGGGCACAAACAGGGGGTAAGGACTAGGTTCACCCGAGCACACCAGCTGACACCGTGAGCGAGTGGGCATTTGTCGACACGGGCCCGGGGCTCCCCTCATGGATAGCCCGGGCAAAGCTAAGCTTCGCATAAGACTTATCCTTATCCTTACCGGGCCATAAGTGAAGGCCCCCGACGAAGCCAGAATTTTTTCGCAATCCTAAAGCAAGTACTTTAAAACAAACGAAAAAAAGGGAGGGGGGGGAGGGTGAAGGCATAAGAAGTTTAAAAAATTTCACAGGGTTAAGATGTTGCGCCACTCAAAAACTGGCCCCTTTTCTTCCCCCCCATCTAGCGCAAAGAATCAGGCCCAAAGGCCGTTTTCCCCTTCCCGGGAAAAGACATTTTCTTGTCTACCCATCGGGCAGCCAAAGAAAAAGTTTGTCGAGTTGTTTTTCAAACCCCCACGCCCCACATTTTAGAGGGAGCACAAAGCTCTCTTTTGGGAAATTGTGATGACGTAAAAAACCGTCCACCCATATGTAGTCCAGCGGAGGCTTTTTTCTGGATTTTTATTTTTTTGTTTTGTGTGTGCTGCAGTGTAAGTGGAGGGGGTATGTGAGAAGAGGGTGTAAATGGCTTTGCCCGGTGCATTTCGTGCGCGGGGCCACATCTAAATCGTAAAACGATTTTAAGGGGCTTTTCAGCCAAAGTGGCTTTTTTACTGGTTGGGAATGAAATCTAAAAAGTAAACGAAGGGTTCCCGGCACGGAGCAAACATGTTTTTTTAAGGGTGCTTGTAGTCTGTCGAAAAATTTAGATTATTGGATATAAAAGGGGGTTGGTTAGGGTTTAAAAAAAAACTTTTGTTTTTGTCGCATTGTTTTGATAACCAAATTTTTGCTCCCACCCCAGACGGTGCCAAGCTCGTCGTTGATTCGTCGGACAACACCAGGAGCGAATCATGTCTACTAAGTGGGGCGTCTCGGCTAAAAAACGTCAAAATGGGGAATTTTGGGGGGGAAAAATGTTTGGGGGCCCAAAAAAAAAAAAAAAAAAAGGGGTTTTAAGGGGTTGTTTTTTTTTATTTTTGTTTTTTTGGCTGAACGGGCACCTGGGCAGAGGGTTAAAATTTTGGCCAAAATTTTTATTACGATCCAAAGGGAAGGGTGCTCCCCCTTTTTGGTTAGGGAAATTTTTTTTTTTTGTGGGAAAAAGTTTATATTTTAGGCGCATTTTTCAACGGGGAGGGGCCGTTTTGGGGGGGTTTGGTTGAGAACCCCCTTAGTCTTTTTTCTTTTTGTAAGCCAGTCAATTGGGGGGGGAAATTTTTCATTGGTCTTTTTTTTGCGGGGAAAAGGGAAAAACGGGGAATGGGGAAGAGAGAGGCAAGGGGTTTTATAACGCTAGTCGGGGTTAAACTTTTAAATTGATGCTCAGTATTAAGGGCCCCGGTTTCGGTAATTATTTTGTTTCCCCCTTAGGGAAAGGGGGGACGGTTTTTAGGTGAGATTACCCGGTGGAAAAGGGGTTTTTTTTTATCGGGCCTTGGGTCCGGGATTTTGGGAAATGAATTGAGGGTGTTTTTAAAGTAGAAAAACGGCCTTCGAAAAAGAAAACCCCAATTTAAATTTTTTTTTTCCTTAGGGGATGGGGGGGAAAAATTTTCCAAATTTTCGTTCCAAAATCCCGTGGATAAATTTTGTTTTGGGTTTGTTTATAAATTTTGCCCCTGTTTTGTGGATTGAAACTATTTAGAGTATTTAGGATAAGGTTTCCCAATGGAATGAAAATTTTTGAACACCTTAGGGGGGTCGGGAAATTGGTTTTTCCTTGATGGAATGATTTGGGATTTTATACCTTTAATTGCTTGATTGCAAAATTGTGTGCAACTTTTCAAAAGTTTTTTTTTTTTAATTAAATTTTGCCAATAAATTTGTTGTTGCTTTTTTACTAAGATTTTTTTTTTGTTGTAAGGGTTTTATTTAAATTTTTCTTTGGAAGAAAAGAATTTTGGGGCCCGGGAGTTGTTGGGGGGAGGCCGCTTGTTTTCCGCGGTAGGGCGGCCCCTTCCCCCTGATTTGAAAAGGTTTGAATTTTTTGGGGTCCGAGTAGTGGAGTCTTTTTTGTTTCGAAATAGACAAGAGCTGTTTTTGCCGTTTGCGTTGTTGTAGGGGGGGTTGGGTTTAAAAGATGTTGTGCCTTCGTTAACATCCCCGGGAAAAAAAGTCTGGGAGATTTTTATAATTAAAAAATTTATTGAAATTTGTGAATAGGGAAATTTGACTGGGATCTATATAGCGTGGGAATCATTTTAGGGGGCCCCGCTGGGTGAAGAGCTTGATAGCCCAAAACAGGGTGAATGAAAGGAGGGGAGATGATTTCGAAATAAAAGGGGGATTTTTTCGAGAACAGACCCTACAAAACCCGCCGTTTTGTGATTGTCTTACGTGTAGCCGAAAATGTTTAATAGCATAGGGGAAATTAGTGATGAGGTGCTTTAAAAACGAGTCAGGATTTCCCGGTCTAGGAATTTGTAAATAGTGTCTTCGTTATAAAATGATCTTACATTTCCTTAAAGATTGTCAAGCCCTCAAGCAGGCGAGATGACGGTGACCCACTTTTTGTGGCGTTTGCTTCTCACGGTAACGAACGGGACGACCCCAGACTGGGTCTCTTCGGGGGCCGGGGGGATCCTGGGAAGGGAGGCACGGAATTCACGGGAATCGGCGGTCTCCCTAAGTCTCCCCGACGGGGAGGACGGAAGCTACGTCCCTAGGGGGAACGGGGCGCGGTAGCCCCCTCTTTAACCTCAGGACTGAGGTCGTGTGGAGGCTCTCCCCCCTGCGGGTCCCCATGATGGTGTTTTTCTGACGACGACGAGGGGGTGGAGGTTCCCGGGTTTTGTGAGCAGAGGGTCTTTTTTTTCTTTTTTTTTTGGGGCATGTTAAGTGGGAAGGAGTTTGCGTTTGTGATCGTTTTGTTTTTTGTAGTTTTTTTTTTGTGCAGTTTTTCTTTGGTTTGCTTTTTGGGTTTTGGTTGTTGGGGTCGTGTCATGAGAGGGAAGGGCTGTGGTGAGTGGTGGTCGCCACTCTACCCGGTGTTTGTGTTTGTTTGTGGTATACTCAGTATGTACAGGTTCTCGTCTTCGAAATTTCTCGGGGATCACAGCTGGGGGAAAAGTTTTTTTTTAGTAGTGTTGGGAGTATGTTTTTGAATTTCTTTGGGTTGTATTTTGCGCTATTAAAACTACGTGTGTATGGTCGTATTTTGGGGTTTTTGTTAGGTAGAAGGCTTGTTTGGGGGAAAATTTAGGTGGTAGAGGCATTTTGTTTCCGAGGGGAAACGGTTGGGTCGTTTTTTGGGGGTGTAGATGTTTGTAAGGGGCGGAGTGTTGAAGCGTGGTTGGGTTGTTTTTTTTTTGTTTTTGGCTTGTCTTTTTGTCTAAAATTTTTTGCGTTTGGGGGGAAGACCCAGACGGCGACTGCTGCCCCTCGCATTGCAACATTGATGGTCTTGTTCTTTGGGAAAGAAGTGCCATTCGCCCCATTGCTCATCTCTGTTGTGTGTGCATGTGGTTTTGTGGGGGTTAAAAACTGTAGCATTTTAAGCCCTGGCAACCTGAATAAAGCCTCGTTCCACTTTTAGGGGGGGCGGATGTGTTAAACATCACAATCCCCCGAGTTTTGGAGCTTCTGTGCCTCCTCAGGCGCAGAGCAACGGATCTTTACGATGCGTGACTCTGGGGGTTTGTAAACATCTACGACAGTGACGTCGTTTTTGGCCGAGACTTCCGCCTGGATAGACTCGCACGATCGTGGCAGGATTGTCTTGTCGAAAACAAAAACCTTGAGACCTAGAGGTCCAGAGAGAGCCCTATTTTTATTAAGCAAAAAAAACAGGGGGTTACATTAACTCCCGCGGACGGAAGCGTAGCACAAAAAAAATATAAAATAATAAAAAGGAAATATTATAATAAAAGAAAATATACAAAAGATAAAACCATAAATCAAATAATTAAAACAATTAGCACAAGCAATAAGAAAATTACAATTATCAAAAAAAAAAAAAAAAAAAAAAAAAACGTAAAACAGTCTGTTGTGATTCATTAATAAAAATAATAAAATAAGTGACTTTCTCTCACCGTAAAAGAGAGATTAAAAGGATGAATAAGTAAAAATAGACCATTGAAAAATAAAACTGAATTTAAAATTCAAGAGATAAAAAAAGAGATATTCGCAGCAGATGTGGATATCCCCGTTATCCGCACACCATGTGAAGCATCGTAAAAAGAATATGGATAACGGAAGGATCAATAAAAGTTTTATTATAAAAAGTACAAAAAAGGTGTAAAATAAACGTAAAATATATGTAAATAAAGCCAGCATAAAACACAGATAAAAATAATGGGAAAAATGAGGCTGGCAGAGGGAAGTGGTCCGGCTGTGCTCGACTCGCCCTATGGATTACGGCAGGATACTGGGTAGGATAGGGGTAGGATGGGAGCAGGAGAGGATAGGGTTAATGGTAAGAGGTAGGGCAAATGGGAAAAAGGAAGGAAAAGGGGGAAATCAGCGCAGAATAAAAGGAAAAAAGGAACAAAAGAGGGTGCAAATTTAAGGGGGGAAACGAGGGGAAATGGCGGGGAACAGGGTAGGCTAGGGTTTGGGTTAGAGACAGGATAGTAAGGGAAGACAAAAAAGGGTAAAAACAAGCGAGGAAAACGAGTAGAAAAAGGGAGAACTACGGTGAAGTAGGAAAAGGGGAAAAAAAGGCGAGGGAAGGAAGAGATTGAAAATTTAAGGGACAGAGGGATAGAATTATGGGGGCCCGGGAAAAAGGGGGGGGGGGGGAAATAGGTTTTTTGGGCCCGGGGGGGGGGGGGGGGGGTTTGGGAAAACCTCAAAAACACCATACCCAAAAATAATGATAATAATAATAATAATCATAATAAAAATAAAATGTATTAATATAAAAAATAATAATAATAAAATATAAAAACATTTTTTTATACCTTTTTATTAATTATAAATATATAATATATATATATAATATATAATTATATTATATATTTTACACCCAAAAAAAGGCATATCCCTATATTTTATATATTTATTATATTTAATGTATATATATATAAATATATATTTTAATATTATATATATATAAAATTTTATATATTATTTAATATTATAAGGGCGTAAAATTTTTCGGGGTTTTTTGGAAATACTTAACAAAATTTATTTAACAATATAAATATATATGTATAAAATTTTTTAAATACTTTAAATACTTTCCATAAAATACATATATATATTTTATATTTTAAATATAATATATATTTTTTTAAAATATAATAATATATACATATATATTATATTTGTATTATATATATAATAATTATAATATTATATATATATATATATATAAATAAAATAAAGGGGACATTTGAATATATAAAATTTTAATTTTAAAATATATTATATTTATATATATATGTACAACTTTGGGAAAATATATTTTATATATAAAATATAATAAATTATATATTTTTATATTACAACATTGAAATATATAATATAATAAAATTATATATATATTCATCATCATCATCTTTCAAAAAGGGGGAAAGGGCCAAAGGGGGCGCAGGGCCCGCATCCCCCCTTTTCGCTTCCAGCCACAGATCCCCCCGGGCAAAGCCCCTCCGGGCGGCACAGGGCCCATCTCAGTTCCCACGCCCGGTCCGTCGAGGCCCAAGCTGTCTCCTAGGACTTTCCCACAGGTCCCCTCCCCAGGGTTGTCTCCCCAGAGAAAAAAACCTTTTGACGGGGGTCCCCCATAGGGAGGCGAGCTGGTGGCCATATGGGGGCCTGATTTTGGGCCACCCCGGATTATGCAAGAAAACAGGTCCCATCCCTTTGAAAACCCCCGGGTTGGGACACGTGGCCCCTCCAATTTCCCCCCATGACCCGGGTTTAAGGGCTTTTTTAAAAAAAGGCATCAAGGCGAGACCCCAAAGGGCATGGTTTAGCGTCCGGGGTTTCGCTTCCATAGAGCAAAAATGGAAGATCAAGGCCTTGAAGACACGCAGCTTTGGGCCTTCGCATAGGTACCGAATCTCCAAACCCCTCTTGTTGATCCGGGTTTATGGCTCCGTTGCCAGACCAAAACCGTTACTACTTTCCCGGTCTGACAAAACCCCGAATATGGGCTCGCTACCAAGGTATGTAAAAATTTTTGTGACTTCAAGCCCCCCCGCAAGCATGGATCGACCCGGGAAAGGGTTTTCCCCCAACAGCCCCCCCAAAATCCCCGAATCTTGGTCTTGGTCCAGGGGGGGAAACCCCTAAGGGCCCAGGGGTTCGCCTCATTGAAAAGCATCAAGAGCCCCACCCAATTTACCCCCAAGGACTCGATAGGGTGGCAAAATCGTCCGGGAAAAATCAAGGGCCGAACCTTAAAAATTTTCCTAGTGTTGCTCCGCACTTACTTTGGCTAGTAGCTTTGCCCATTTTTCCCGTCCAAAAGGTTTAAAAGTGTGGGTGCAAGGACACAAACCTTGCCTCACCCCCCGAAAAAACGGGAAGAAGTTTTGACATACCCCCACCACACTTTTAAAACACTTTCAGTACCAGTATGAGGCCCTTTCTATCAAGGGGGCCCAAAAAATCTGTGTCGGGAAATTTCCCCCGGGCCTTTAGGATCTCCCCTAGCGATTCCCCATGCACCGAGTCAAAAAGCCTTCTTGGGTCGATGTAGGCTGCAAGCAACCCCCACCAAACTAAAAAGCGGCGTTTCCCAATTATTTGAAACCTAGTATACGGTTTTATTTTGGGGCTTGGGCCCGGAAAATCCAGAACCCGCTTTTCCCGGGCTCTGGTGCCTCAGTAGGGGGGTTGCGGTCCGGGTTTTAGAAGAATGTGAGGAGAAACCTTTCCTGGTATGCCTGAGGGAGGGGGTAATGCCACGGTTTGTTTCTAAAAGTCCCCTCGATCCCCCCTTCCCCCTTTCCCCCGAGGGATGACCACGGGGAGGGGGGGTACCGAGGGCCCCTAAGGGAGTCAGGGGG
>NW_023641273.1:0-10644 GCF_015228065.2 Penaeus monodon
ATTAAAAAAAAGAACCCCCAAAATTTCCCAAACCCCTTTCCCTTATTTATCTGAGACCCCGCTGTTAGTCAAAAAAATTTTTGGTTTAAAAAATTTAAAAAAAATTTGGGGTATCAAAAGATGGGGCTTACTAATATGCCCGAAGCGCAAAAATACAGTACGTAATCTTCCCCAGAACAAAGAGATGCCACTTCATTGCCCGGGTTTTTCCCTCAAGAGAATTCAGTATGAAGTTTTTGACAGATTTTCAGTTGAAAAAGGAGGCATTCAGAAACACGCAGCTATAAATAAAAATGTGGACTTGTACCCCAAAAAAACTTTTTTTAGATTCCTTAGTATACCCGGACTATTACGGGCAAATTTTAAGAGCTACTAGTTTTTTTTCTTAAGCCATTCTTAAAATCCCCAAAAAGAATCGACGTAGTTACTAGGGTCTAAGAGTTGGCCCACACACGGACGGCTTCGTAATTTAAACTCTAAAAATTAAAGGGAAAATTAAAACCCTTTCTGTTTTTGTAAACGCACTTTTAAATTTTTTCCCATTGTCACAATATGATCTTTGTAAAACATTTTTTCTCTCGTCCTTTTTTTTCTTCCTCAAATTCTTTTTCACAATAAAATCAAGATAAAAACAAACTTAAATGTAAGCTAAACAAAAATTATAAAAATTTTATAATTTGGATTGCATTGTCTTTCACATTATTAGAAGCAGTTTGGAAAAATTTTTTTAGATTTTCCCCATTTTGTTCCCAAAAAGATGCCGTTTTTTTTTTTAAACCCTTAAATTTACCCGGGGGACCTTTTCAAAATTTTGAAAAAGAAAAAAAAGCTTTTTTTAAAAAAGTTTTTTTTTATTTTTTCCCCTTTTAAACCCCATTGTGTGTGGGGTGTGTGTGTGGGGTTTGGGGTGTGGGGTGTGTGTGTGTGTGTGGTGTGTTGGTGGTGTTGTTGTTATGGTGTGTGTTGTGTTTTTGTGTGTGTGTGTTGTGTTTTTGTGTGGGGTTTTTGGGTGTTTATTTTGGGGTGTGTGTGTGTGTGTGTTTTTGGGTGTGTGTGGGTGTTTGTGTGTGTGGGGGGTTGTGTTTTGTTTTTTTTTTTTTATTTAATATATTTATATTTATAAAATATTTTTTTTTTTTAAAAATTTTTAAAAAATTTTTTAAAATTTTTAAAATTTTTAAAAAATTAATATATTATATAATATATAATATAAAAATTATTTTTTTTTATATTGTTTTTTTTTTTTTTTTTGTGTGTGTGTGTTGGGTGTGGTTTTGTGTGGGGGTGTGGTGCCTTTTGGGTTTTTTTTTTTCTTTTTTTGTGTGTTTGTTTTTGGGGTTGTGTGTTGTGTGTTGTGTGGTGGGGTGTGTTTTATATATATATATATATATTATATATATATATATTAATAATATAAAATAATATATATATATAGATATATAATTGGGGTAGAGGTTTGTCAGGAGAAAAAAAAAAATTTGAGTGGAAACCCCCGGGCTCCTCTAAACTCGCGGGCCCCAACTAACTAGGGGGGAAACCCACTCTGCCGCTTAAAAAAACCTTTTTTACACTGTAATACCCCCAAAACAATTATTTGGGGGAAACCAAAACAGTAGAACGAAGGGTTTTTTAAACCAGATATCCACTGCCCTGCGCCGCCCATTTTTCACCGAAACCCCCCGGGTATGGGAGCTAATGGGTGCATCCTTGTTAAAGGGGAACCCCAAAAGGGTGCAGTTTATTGTCTTACCCGAAAAAAATTTTTAAATAAACATTCCCAGAAAATTTTGAAAACTTTTTCTATCAAAAAAGACAACAAAAAGAAACTTAAAAAGGGAGTACGAAACATCACACAAAATTTTAAAACCTACAATGGACCTAAAAAAACTGAAGAGGACTTGTTTTATGTGATGGAAAAGAAGTAAAAGATAGAGGGAAACCCAATATTTTTCCCAAAACCCTTAAAAAAAGAATAAAGATTAACAACAACTTTAATTGGACTCAATGAAAAACGAAGAAAACCCAAACCGCCACTGCTAGCGAATTTTTATAAAAGAAATAAAAAAAAAAAGGAATAAAAAAGACCCCCGGGAAAGATGAAAAACAGCAGAACAAATTTAAGAATGCTGGCAAAGGTTGAATATTTCCCTAAAAAACCCCTGTACAAAAATATGGAAATTTAAAAGAAGAGGGCCAAAGACGGGTAAAATAAATTTTTACTCCCATACCAAAAAAAAGGTTTGACGCACTCCAATGCAACAAAATTTAGGAAAAATTTTTGAATTAATAATTAAACCAGCAGCAAGATTTTTTTTAAAAATTTAAATTGCTGAAAGAATAAATTTAAAGTTAAGGGGGAAATTGCAGACGAACAAGGGGTTTTTGGGGGGGGGGGGGCCCGGGAAAAAGGTCCCAAAAACCCAAAATTCAAAAAATTAAAATTGATCATAGAGAAAAAAGAGAACAAAAAAAAGACCTATACCTGTTTTTCTTTCGATTATGTGAAAGCTTTTGATTTTGGGATCCCGATATCCTCTGGAATAACATGCCCCGAAAATGAAGTTTCCAAAACACACTTTCCCAACTAATAAAACCCCATGTAGGGACCAAAAAAACAAGCAGCGTAAAAACCCACTTAGGGATTTTAACAGAATGGTTTGAAGTCAAACAAGGAGTGCGACAGGGTTGCATTCTTTTTTTCCCCGCACCCCCCTTTAAAAATATTCGAAAAAATTTGAGAGGTGTTTCTAGAAAATTTTTTAAAGGAACTGGGGATTTTGGGAGGTACAAAATATAAAAAATTGAGGTACCCCCAAAATATAAGTTTTGTTTTGCCAGCATTTTATCACAAAACTAAAAACAACTATAATAAAGTTAAAAAGCAAGCAAAAAGGCTGGTTTTTTTTTCTTAAGGGCCAAGAAAACAAAAGAGCATGAAGTTTCCCAAAAAGAAAAAGGGCAATAAAACAATGAGGGAACATTTTTTCAATAAGGGAAAATAAATTGTGGAAAATGTGAAAGGGGCCCCCTTATTTTGGAGCTTTTTTAAAACTAAAAATATGTGATTCCCGGAAAAAAAAAGAAGAATTCCCCTTTTTCCCAAAAACGCCACAATTGCTCTCAAAAACCTCTGAAAAACCAAAAGGATTACCTTACGGAAAAAAGCTGAGGTTTTAAAACTCTTTATTTTTCCCAAATTTGCTCATATGGTTCTAAAAGTTTTGGGGGTGCTGAAGAAAGTAGACAAAAAAAAGATAATATTCTAAAAATGGGGTTTGTTACAGACGAGTACTGCGTTTTTGCTGGACAGAGAAAAAAGCCCGAAGGGGATGAAGGGGCTGAAAAAAATAAATTGAAAAAGACCGGCTTTTGGAAACCCTTAAAAAAGGGGGAAAATTAAAGTTTTTTGGTCATGTGGGGAGAAGAAAAAGTATTAAAAGAAAAACTTGCTGACGGGGATGGTAAATGGGAAACAGAGGAAGAGGCAAACCAAGACAAGACTGGGGCGACATTACCCAAAGAAAATTTGCGGGCTGTCGATGGTACAAGGGGAAAAAAAAAAGGTAAGATCGATTTTGGGTGGCGAAGGATGGTGGAAGGTCCAGGGCTGCTAAAACATGAGCATGACCGTTATTGTTTAATTTTAAATTTTATAAATATATATAAAATATATTATATATATATATATATATATATTTTTATATTTTATTTTTATGTTGTTGTTGTGTTTTTTTTTTTATTTGTAAATATATATTTTAATAAAAATATTTTAATATTTATTTTATATTTTTAATAATTTTTTAATAAAAAAAATAAAAATATTATAAATATATATATATTATATAAAAATTAAAAGATAAAATATTATATATTTTAAATATTTTAATATATATTTTTTCCCTCGCATTATAACAACAAGTAATATTGAGGGGGAAAAGGGTTTAAGGGAAAAAATGTTTAAAAAGACAGAACCGCGACAAAAATAAAGCAGAAGAAAAACAAGACAGACAGGGAAAAAAAAGGGGGCCCCAAGGAAAGGGCAGCAAAAGAAACGAAAGAAGAAAAAGGGGAAAATGCCGAAAACAGAAGAGGCACAGACAAAAAACCCGGCCTTAAAAAAATTTTGGGGGAAAATAGAAAGATAGAAAATAATAATAATAAATATATAAAAAAAAAAATAATAATAAATATATATATATAAAAAAGAATAATATATAAATAAATTTTATGTTTTTTTAAAATTATTTTTTATATATATATAATAATATATATATATATATATAAAATATATATAATAATAAGGGTTTGGGGTTGGGTTGGGGTTGGGTTTTTTTGTGTTTGTTTTTTTTAATAAAGGGGTTTTTTGTTTGTGTAGTTTGTTTTGGTTTGTTTTTGTTTTTTTCCCCCCCTTACAAATTTTTAAAATTTTTTACATTCTCTTTACATCCCAATAAATTTAATTTTCTTTGAAGAGCCAAAGGGGCGGGAACAAAAACCAGAAAAGGAGGAAAGAGAGGAAAACAAAAAAAAAGGATCCCCCCAATTTTAACCAAAACCTGAAACCCAAAGGCCCAAAAAAAAAAAAAATTTTTTAAAAAACAATTTGGTTTTAATTTCAGGTCTAAAACCCCGGCCTTTGATTTAATTAACAATTGGGGCCCTTTTTATTTCAAGGGTATTTCTTTTTTTCCTTTAATTTTAAAAATGATGAAAAAATAAATTAAGGGGCCCTTTCCCCTAATTTAGAAACTTTTTAAGTGCCTCCCCCAACGGAATTTTTGTTTGGGGCGAAATTTGGTGGCCCCCTTTGTTTGTTTTAAATTTAATCAGAGGGGGGGTTTTAGTAAAATATATGGAATAAAAATATATATTTAATAGATTATATTTTTATTAAATAATTTAAAAAATTTTAAATTTTTAGTTAAAATATAATTAAAATAATGTGTTTTGTTGTTTGTTGTTTGTTTGTGTTTTGGTGTTTTTGTGGTGGGGTTTTGTTTTTTTTGGGGGGGGGGGGAAAAAAAAAAAAAAAAAAATAAAAGTATTTTTAAAAAAAATAATATATATATATATTTTATAAAATAATTATATATATATTATATAATTATATATATAAAACAATTTTTTTATTTTTATAAAATATTTTATATTATATATATATATATATATATAATATATATAATATTTTTAATTGTTTTTGGGGTGGTGTGGTGTGTGTGTGTGTGTGGTGGGGGTGTAAGGGGTGGTGTGTGTGGTTGTTTGTGTATTGTTTTTTTTTTGGGGGGGGGCCATGAAACATAAAAATTATTTAAAAATATATATATTTTAAAATATATAATATATTTTAATATATTATTATTATATATTTTATATATATATATAAAAAAAATCTAAAAAAACAAAAAAAAATAAAAATAAAAAAATTTAATATTAAAAAAAAAAGGGTTTTTAAAAAATTTATTTACAAAAAATTTTATTTAATATAATTTTTTTTTATATTAATTTTCTTTTTTTAATAAGAATTTTAAAGTAAAAATTATAGGAGAAACCCCTTAAAGGTTTGTTGGGTGGGTGGTGGTGGGGCTTTTTATAATAGGGGAAGGGGTTTGAAAATATATATTATATATATTTTTATATATATAATAATATTATATATATATATATATATATATATTAAAATTTTTTTAATTTTTTTCTATTATTTTTTTGAATAATATATATATATAATATATATATATATATATATATATAATATATATATATATATATATTTATATATATATTGGGGTTGTTTTTGTGTGTTTTGGGGGTGTGGTGTGGTGAAATATATGATTTTTCATATATATTTATTATATATTAATATATATATATAATATATAATATATTTTAAATATTTTATAATTATATATAAGATATAATATATATATATAAAATTATATATAATATAATATAATTTTTTTGTGTGGGGTGTGTGTGTTGTGTGTTTTGGGGTGTGTGTGGGGTTTTTGTATATATGATGTTATTTTTTTATATATTTTAAAATTTTTCTAAATTTTATAAAAATATATATATAATATATATATATATATAAAAATTTTTTTATATATACGGTTTTGGGGGTGGGGGTGTGTGTGTGTGTGTGTTGTGTGGGGTGTGTGTGTGTGGGGGTGTGTTTTGGGGGATGTAAAATAGGGTATTATTTATTATCTTTTAATATATATTTTAAATATATATATTATAAAAATAGAATAAAATATTGTTTTGTTTGTGTGGGGGTGGGGGTGTGTGTGTGGTGTGTGTGTGGTGTGTGGGTTTTGGTTTTTGGTTTTTGTATTTTTTTTTTTTTGTTTTTTTTTTTGGTGTGTGTGTGTGTGTGTGTGTGGGGTGTGTGTGTGTGTGTTGTGTGTGTGTGTGTGTGTGTGTGGGGTTTTTGGGGTTTTCTATGCAAAAAAAATAAAAGGGTGAGTAAAACCCTACCAGAGTATAGTAGAGGGAAAGTTTTCTTTTAAGGTAGACAACCTAATGCTCGATTCCCTTTAAATTACCTGAGAAAATTGGTTTTGGGAAAGGAAAACGATGCTTCGTTTCCTTTGGTTTCCCCCAGCGAGTCTCCCTGCCATATTGTACAGTGGCCCCTAAAGGATTTTATATAAACCCACTTTTTTCCATCTGAAAATCGGTGGTGACATGGTAGTGCTAAACAATACATAAGCTCTTGCGGAAGGGGATAAACAACCCGGAATTTTCCGTGAGAGAGAGGGGAGCAGGAGGAGGGGAGAAAAGACAAAGGGAAAAAGAGAGGGGAGAAAAGGGGAAAAAGGGAGAAAGAGAGATATAGATAAATAGGGTTTTTTAGATGGATAGATTTGGGTAGATAGAAGGGAGAAACCCAAAAAAGAGGATTAGAGGGGGGGGGACACACACACCAAACATACACAAAAGAAAGAGGGGAAAAGGGAGGAAGAAGGGATTAGGAGGTTTAGAGGGGGAGGGAGGAAAGGACCCCACACACACACACCTTTTCACATACAAAAGAAGAGAAGTAAAGACAGAGAAGGGAAGAGAGAGAGGGGAAGGAAGGGGAAGAGAGAGAGAGAGAGGAAAAGGGGGAGAGGGGAGAGAGAGAAAAGGGGAGAGAGGGGGAAAAGATGAGAGGGGAGAGAGGGGAGAGAGAGGGGAGAAAAAAAGAAAAAAGAAAAAGAGAAGAGAGAAAAAGAAAAAAGGGGAAAAAGAGAGGGGAGAGAGAGATAGGGGAGAGAGAGGAGAGAGAGAGAGAGAGAGAAGAGAGAGAGGAAGGAAAGAGAGAGGGAGGGAGAAAAGGGAAAAAAGATAGGCAGAATGCAGTAAAACAGAAAAGAGGGAGGGGAAAACAAAGGGAAAAAGAATAGCATACATTAATCTTGGCAAAAAAAGCCCGAAAAAAAGCAGAGACAAAAACAAGGGGGAAACTCCAAGACCAAAAAAAGTGGAAAAAAAAACTTTTTCCCAAACTTGTAAATCAAGGGAAAATTAAATGAAAAAAACACGAAGCGCGAAAGAACCCTCCTTTAAGCTTTCCCCAACGTTGGCTGTTATCTTTAAATGTCAAATGAAAAACCGTTTATCTTTTAGGGAAAAAGGTTTAAAATTCAAATCGTCCGGGAATTTGGAAACTCCCAAAAGGAAAAAACAAAGGGGGAGAAAATTTTCACGATTAAAAAACTATTTTTAGGTAATGGCATATTTTTCAAAAAAATACAGTGTCTTTTTTTGAGAATCGGGGAAAATAAAAAAAATTTTTTAAAAATTTTAAAAGCTTTCAGACACGGTAGGGAGAACAAGTCCCCCTCTTTCACAGAAAAATGATAGGTTTTTTGGCCCTTTTCTTTTGAAAAGCCCCGGGGGTAAAAGAGGCAAATCCGAATATATAGGGGCCACACATTAAAATGAGAGTTGGGACGCTTAAAAAAAAGGTTTTTTTAAGGGAAAATGTTCGCGATAAAAATAACAACCCCTTTTTCGCTTTTTCCCCCGAGAGAGAACCATCCTCTGTGTTGTGATTTTACGGTTTATTGGCAAGATTTTTTGGGTTTTAGGAAACTCGAGAAAAAAATTGCCTTTTCTTAAGAAGATTTATAAGTTCCGGCTCTCAGGGGACGTAATTTTATTTGCAGTAGAAGTTAGACGTGAATGGAGAGATTTGTTTAGGATATAAGGAAGATTTGTGAAAAACTTACTGTGAGATAAATTGTGGCTCAAAGTTTCCAAAAGACAAGGCGGAGAGTTGGAGATCATAATTTTTTCGAGGATATTGGGCTACATCTTACGGAATGATTTTCGTTAGAAATAAAAAAAGGTATAGTAATGAAGTAAAAAATTAATTTGATATTTGTGAAATTGAGGATGAAAAGAATAAAGATACAAGTAAAGCTGTCACAGATGTTGCAAAAGAATACTACGACTACTTCTACTACTATTATACTACTACTACTACTACAAATAACTACTACTGCCACTATTACTACTACTACAAACTACCAAATAATAATTATGATTGATTGAATGATGAATGATTATGAATGATGATGATGATGATGATGATGGTGGTAGGAAATGATTGTTTGATGATGATGATAATGATGATGATAATGATGATGTTTATGATGATGATGAGTGATGATGGATGATAAGATAGGTGATTGATGATGATAAAGATGGTGATGAATGATGATAATAATCAATAAAAAAGAAATCATGAATAACTGCAATTCATGGAAGAAAGAGAAAGGAGAGACAATGTAATCACTAGCGATTCAGTGAGTTAAAATCGAAAATACAAATTAAATGCACGGAAGCCAAAGATTATTGGTTAAAGAAGCAATAGGGAGGGGATAGACGTGCTAAGAAGAGAAAACAAAAAAAATAAATACAAACGAGAAGTAAAAGTGCTGGAAGGGGGGTGAGTGAAAGGGGGATTACAACCAAAACGAAACAAGGCAGTTTAGTTAGCAAATTAGAAGGTGTGTTAGACCTAGGAAAAGGATTTGATGACGGGATGAAGATGGAATGATGGAATAATGATGGAAATTTAATGGGATTAAGGGTTTTGTATGAAGAATAGTATGCAAAATAACAAACGAAATCTGCCATAAAGAGAATGAGATAATCTGTATTCATTACCATACCGAAAAAGTGCGGGACAATAACGCAACAAATTTGATGAACCCTGACGGAAAAAAAAATATATTGAAAGTAATATTAGAAAGAATTATAAATTACTGGAATTAGCAGAGGGAGAATGTCGATTTATTGAAGAAAAAGGGTCTCGGAATGCTATTTTCGTTATGAAAATGCTTGCGGAACTTGTGTTTCATTGATTATGAAATTTAACCTAGTAAAACTCGACCAGTTTGTAAAAATGCTCCAAAAATTATAAATTGATTTGAGGATTTACGACTCATTAGGAACTTGGAATTAAGAGGCAGTTATAGTTGTTAATAACCAATTAACTAACTGGAAAATGAAGATGGGTTTGGGCCACCATTGTGTAATGTCACTAGAATTATTCTTATCTTTTGGTGAAATTATCTACAATAAGGACAATAGAAAGAGAAACCATTGAGCATCAGGCCATTAAAAACAACACCTAATATACCATTATCTCGAAAGAAAAAAAATCCTACATCATGTACTATCACAATAAACAAGAAAGCTATTATCCATTCTCAATAGTACCTTATCCATAAAACATGAGATGGCACACCAAACATATAGAAACCGAAACAGCCAAAAGGGGATTTAACAACATAAAAAAAAACGTACTTGCAAAACTCGAATCTTAATATCAAGACAAGAATCCCAAAGCTCAAAGGCAATGTAAATACTCAACAATGACATATAAAAGTGAGACGTGGACACTGAACACACACAAAAACAAGAAGTGATTGGAAGCAGCGGAGACGCCTGAGGTAAATGCTGAGAATACCCTGCAAGCTCTCAGAAGAGTTGGTAAAACTAATGAAAATCTACCTTTAACGGAAGACGATCAAGAGGAAGACAGAGTATACGGTAAACACGAAAGACAATCAAGAGAGAGACAGAAAATAAGATAAACACAGAAGAGGAAGACAGTATAAGGTAAACACAGCCATAATGTGAACGTTTTCATACTTGTGGCTGGTTTTCTTTTATTCTAATCTTTATATACACGTTACTCTTTTTGGTGTCTGGGTTCAGGGAGAGTAAAATACGCAATAAGTGGCTTAGAAGACGTCGTATTGAGGGAATCGGACACCAGCTCAGTTCATTCAGGAGGCACAGAACACGTCGAGGAGGAGAAGCATGTCCGGCAACGTCACTGATCCGTCACTACGATATATATGTGCGAGTTTGTGTGTGTACTTGTGTATAAGTGCGGTGTTGGTTGTGGTGTTCTGTGTGGTGTTTTGTGTGGTGTGTGGTGGGTGTGTGTGTGTCGTGTGGTGTGTGTCGTGTGGTTGTGTGTGTGTGTGTGTGGTTTGTTGTGTTGTGTGTGTGTTGTGGTGGTGTGTGTGGTTGATGTGCATGTGTATATGCTGGTGTGAGGGAACGGGTATGTGTATGTATGTATATTTGCAGATCTCGACACCGACAATAAACAAAAGTTAACCCTCTTATTAATTCGAC
>NW_023641274.1:0-2500 GCF_015228065.2 Penaeus monodon
TCGCACACTACGCTCTACAATTGCAGCCCGAACGCGCACTGTTAGAATTAAATTCAGGGCAGATACCTATGTGTTCGAAGCATTTACTGTCTAATTAGCCCAAAAAAAACGAAATTCTTGTCCAATTATTTTTCCTTTCTTTAAATATGATGGTACTCTACTGAACTCCCTAATCCTGACAAATCCAAGAAATTTAAATACCTTACTTTGACACGTTAACTTCATTGTGACAAATTGTTCTTATTATCCTCTCATTTTTCTTGCAACTTAGTAAGGTAAATTGACAAACACATTTTTATCCTCCTCCTTAGCCTTTTTACTGGCCTAGACACTTATATTTCTGCTTCTTAAGACGATGTAACCTTCCTGGGCCTACTGAATATTGCACCTCAGTGCAAAACCTCACCACACTCGCTACCCTGGTACGCGACCGTAGCAACCATCAGATCACCGGGAAAGCCATCTGTAATACCGAACAGAACCTCTACTGTTTCAAGCGTTGCAGACGACTCGGGGACGAGCCTTGCGCGTGGCCGAGCGATGTCAACAATACACGTAGCTGCCCTTCCCCTTGGGCAGGACTAATGTAGCCCAGCTTTCCCTTATCGCACAGAAATAAATATCCGCCCTCGAAGGAAATGCCACATAAAAGGACAGAGGAGAGAGAGACAAAGGCAGACAGACCAAACCACCAGGGTCCAGCTCCACCGCCTCGGAACATGAGATCTCTTGGGGGGTCTCATATGTCTTCAAAATAACCAGTATGCTAAGCCCCTTTTCACTGACCAGCCCAAGTCCATTTCTCGTCTTGCTCACATCTGGTGACATCGGTGCTCCCCAAACCCCCCGTGTCGCTCATATTCTGGTGGCTTTTGTGGGCCTCTCGCTTACAAAATATATATATATATATATATTATATTATATATATATATATATATATATAAAATATATATATATGTGTTATATATATATGTATATATATATATGTATATATATATATATATATGTATATGTATATATATATATATATATATATATATATATATATATAAAATATTTATGATATATTATTATCATTTTTTTGGGACCCATACACACCAACACACACACACACACACACACACCACACACACACACACATATACCCCACACACACATTACACACACACACACACACACACACACACACACAACACACACTAACACTCTAACACACGCACACTAACACACGCACACCACACTAACATACGCACACACACACACATGTATATACATATACATATATATATATATAATATATATATATATATATATATATATATATATATATGAATATATATATATATATATAAATATATATATATATATATATATATATTTTGTATATATATATATATGTATATTATATATATATATATATGTATATGTATATGTATATGTATATATATATATATATATATATGTATATATAAAAATATATATTTGTATGTATATATGTGTATGTATATATATATTTATTTATATATATATGTGTGTGTATATGCATGTATATATGTAGGTGTGTACATGTAATATATGTGCATGTAGATACATAGAGATTCATTTTTGTTCATTGTCATTTTGTTTTTTTGTTTTTTTTCCAAAGAGAATTAACAAATTGAAGAGAAAAAATAATTCCATACCAGTAGATTAGAATGTGTTTGAGAACTCTCCCGACAGATTATCCATAGAGAAGTACCCTCCTTAGCATTAGTCTAATGTTATTTTATTGTATGTTATGGATATCAGGGGCTACTCTGTTAAATCACAGTTTCTTTTCATTCCATTAATGGTATGGTACTGCGTGTGTACACCCCGTGTTTTGATAGATTATATTAAAAATATATAATATATATATATATATAATATATATATATATATATATATATATACATATATATATATATATAATATGCATATATATATGGGGTATATATATTTTATTTTATATTTATATATATGTATATATGCATACCACCACACACACACACACACACCCACACACACCCCACACACCCCAAAACACACATCACACACACACAACTCACACACACACCCACACCCACACACATATATATATATAATAAAATATATATATATATATATATATATATATATATATATATAATATAATATATATATGAGATGTGATCCCTAAAATCAAAGGGTATCAATAATCCAGTTGAAGAAGTAATTTGCAAAGGCAAAATACAAAAATTCAAAGTTTATTGCGACAAAATGGGGAAAATATTTAAATGAACATTGCCAGAGAATTGAAAACTGTTCTATAAATAAGAAAACTAAAGACTCTACCAAGGAGTACGAAACATCACACGAAAATTTAAACCTACAATGACCACTATAAAACTGAAGATGGACTTGTTTTATGTGATGGAAAAGAAGAAAAAAATAGATGGAATCAATATTGTTCCAACCTATACAAAAAAAATAAAAGATCTAT
>NW_023641275.1:0-10643 GCF_015228065.2 Penaeus monodon
ATTTTAAAACCATATATGTATATATATTTATATATAATAACAAGTATATATATATATATATATATATATATATATATAATAATACATAATAATAAATAAAAATATATATTATATATATATATATATATATATACATATATATATATTTATCTATTTATTTATTTATTTATACACACACACAAAACACACAAAACACAAAACACACACACACACACACACACACACACACACACACTTGAGCCGTCCGCGCAAACACGCTGCCAACTAGGCGTTATTTTCCGCGGGAGATTCCGCCCTTTGTTTCCTTCTCTTCCTTCCGGAAATCGTTTCGTCCGGGAACTGAATGCGGTTTCAGTCGCGCCTTAAAATCGGATGACGCAATAGCTTGCTTTTTTGTCTCTAACGTTTTTTTTTTTTTTTTTTTTTTTTTTATTTTCTTTTCTTCTTCTTTTTATGGTACACTGCATATATGTCAGTGTGTGTACTCGCGTGTGTGTGTGGTTTGGGGTGTGTCTGCGTGTGTGTCCCTTTGCATATATATGTGTATGCTTGTGCGAGTATGTATATGCGTGTTTTTTTGTTAGTGTGTGCGTATATTTTTTGTTTTTTTTTTTTTTTTTGTGTTTTATGGTGTGAATGTGTTTTTTGTGTGGTTTTTATGAATCTTTCTATATATGTGTTGGTATAGTTGTTTTATATTATGAATATATATATATATATTTTTATTTTTGTGTATATATATATATATATATATATATATATAAAATACATAGACATACATACATACATAGACATAATACATACATACATACATATATATATATATATATATATATATATATATATATATATATATATATATATATAATATATATATATAAGAATATATAATATGTATATAAAAAATATATATATAAATATATATATATAAATATATATATATATATTATATATATAATATGCATATATATATATATACACGCCGTCTCCATTATTTTTCCCTGCTCCCACTTTTCCTCTTTTCGAGTCCTCCACCATCTTTCCCCATTTCCCCTTTCTCCTCTTCCTCTTCCTTTTCCCTCATCTTTCTCTTTGTGTTTCGGGAAAGAGCAATCCACCTCCTCCCATCCCCCTCCCCCTCTTTCTCCTCTTTCTCCGTCTTCCCATCCTCTTCCTCCTCTCCTTTCTTCTCCTCTTCCTCTCCCTCGTAGTTCTCTATCCCCTCGTCCTCCTCCTTCTCCCATTTTCTCTTTTCTTCCCTTCCTCCTCTCTTAGTCCTCTGCCTCTCTCTGTCCTCCTTCTCCATTCTTCTCCTCCTTCCCCTTTCCTCTTTTTAAAGGTCCTCCTCCTCCTCTCCAAACCCCTCACCCTTTCTTTCTTCTTCCCCCTTTCCCTTCATCTTAATCTTCCCGTTTCCTCCTCCTCCTCCTTTTCCTCCTCCTCCTATTTCCCCCTCCTTCTCTTCTTCCTCCCCCCTTTTCCTCCCCCTCCTCCTTTTCTCCTCCTCCTTCTTTTTTCCCTCCTCCTCCTTCTTCCTCATCTTTCTCCTTATGTGTCAGGAAGAGCAATGGCCTGTCCCTGGCGGCTTACTCGACCTCTCTCGGCCCGTTAATCCAGACTTTCGGTAATTAAAACTTACATCTGAAATCTGCGCCCTCCTTCCTTCTCTTTCTCTCTCTCTCTCGCTAACTCTAGTTTTTTTTTCCTTTCTCTCTTTTTTGTGCTCTACTCCTCTCTTCTCCTCTCTTTTCTTTTCTTCTCTTCTCTCGTTCCCTACCTTTTTTAATATTCTTTCCCACCTTTCTTTTGATTTTCCCTGTGTCCTCCTGTTTTTTTTTCTACTTTATCTTGCCTGAAGTTTTTGAAGTTCGTTGTTACTTTTTTATTGCTTTGTTCTTACGTTCTTCTAAGTCTTACTTCGTTATCGGTATTTATATCCCCCTCTACCAAAAAAAAATAAAATAAAATAAAATAAAACTAAAATTGTATATATATTTATCTTTTTTTTTTCCTACTTTTCCCTTCTGCACCCCCTCCCCCCTCCTCTTCCCCCTCTTCCCCCCTTCATCATCCTCCTTGCCATTCAACTAATTGCTTCACCAATCGAAAACGTCGTCCTTTCCGTAGACTTTCAACAAAAATATAAGCGAAAGAAAGGGTGAGAAGTGATGTGATTTCTTTAAAACGGAATTTTCGTCCTTTTCCTGTTTCACGGTAGTTCGGCTTTCTTGTGAAAATGGTTTGGTACATAATATTAAATTTTAAAAATCATGTTCTTTATAATACTTTGTACATTCAGACGTCCACGAGTCAGCGACGACTTAAGTGTGTTTGATTGGTAGATTTGCAACCTGAACGGTGCTTAGTGCCACAGATGTAGGAAAAGGTATAAATAACAATAAATATCTTCATCATGCAAGAAATGTATTTGACTGGTTTCGACTGTATTGATGATAAGTCGAAACCATAAAAAAACATCTATTGCGTTGTGAAGATATTCTTTCTTTTTCAATTTACAGAAATCAACTTTTCTTTATCCTCTTGATTCATCTTTATCACTTGCTCCTTGCCCCATCGCACCTCCTCCCTGGCACATAGAGGAAGTATCTTTATATATAAATAATTTATATATATAATCCCTGTCTTCTTTCCCTTCTCTTAATACTAGAAGCATATGATGGGCTTACGATGCTGTTTTTTTTTTCATGGTAGTTTCCTAAACTTATGATTTCTGGTTTTTCCTTTTCTATTCAGATTTTTTTTTAGAACTAGAGAGATTGAGAGAGAGACAGACAGACAGACAGACAGACAGACAGACAAAGACACGGGACACAGACAAACGCAGACATACAAAAAATAGCAAACTCAGACAGACAGAGACACATACACAGATAGCCTAAAACAAACAGACCAACAGACAGACAGAAACATCGAGCCAGCCAGCTACCCAACTCAGCAGACTGAATGCACGTACCATGGCTCGTCACCAGCCAACGCAACCGAAATCTCTCTGAAATTTGCAAGCGCCCGGAATGCTTTCACTGCAGACACAGGGGAAATCCAGTTCTCCCCCAACACACGGTAAGTGAAATTTTTAAGACATCGCCAGGGGCTTCAGCGCAACTTGCAAACTCATTCAGTGTTTTAATGTGCTGTATTTAAACAAAATGAATATGAGGTTAAAACCGTGCTTTTTCTTTTTCATTGTGGTATTTTAACTGAGTTGAGAAGAAGAGGGGAGAGGGGAGAGAGGGGAGAGAGGAGAGAGGAGAGAGAGATGGACAGAAAGAGAGAGATAGAGAGAAAAAAAGAGAGAGACAAACCTACCCGATTTCCCCATTATACCCTCTCCCCATTTCTTATTCATTCTCATCCTCCCTTCTTTTCCTTCTCTTTGACCTCCCCCTCATCACCTTACCCCCCTCCCCACCCCTCCCCCTCCCCCCCCACTCCCACCCCAACATCATGAATAATCCGATTCTAAAATCACAAAAAGGAAGACGAAAAACCGTTGTATAAATAGCCTTTAAATTGGTTATAATAAACAGACTGAAGGGGATGGAGGCCTTTGTGTCAAGACAGAGGGAAATGTTTACATAAGTTACCCTTCTTGAGTTTCTTGTTTTCTTTTTCTTTTTTCTTTTTCCTTTTTTTCTATTTTTTATTATTCCTCTTGTGTTTCCTTCTTTTTTTTTCTTTTTTCTTTTTTTTTAATTATCTTTCTTGACTTTCTTTTTTCTCTTTTCTTTTTTCTTTTTTTATTATCCTTCTTGAGTTTCTTTACTTCTTTTTTACATATTTTTTAAAAATTATTATTATTATTTTTTTTTTTTTGATGAGTTGAAAGCAAGAACGCGGAAGAATTTAATCATTTAAATTCCTTAGCGTGAATAAATGGCAATAATGATTACAATAAAGATAGAAGAAAAGCAACAAAAGATAAGAAAAATATAAATAAGAAGAAGGAGGAAGGAAGAAGCAGATAACCAGGAGAAAAAGGAATAATCATGAGAATATCAGGATGATAAACAAACGACACAAATAACGATGACACAATCACATTTAAACAAAATATATGAAATAAACACAGAGTCAACGAAATACAGATAAGCGAGGGGCAAAGTGGAAAACGAAAAGAAATTACGATTAGCCCAATCACATTAAAAATAATAAAAATAACAACAACAACAACAATAACAACAAGAACAATAATAAAAACACAGAGCCAAAGGGAAACAGATAAACGAGGGGCAAAGTGGAAAACAAGAAGAAATTACCAGTAATCTAATTACATAAAAAAAAAAAAAAAAAAAAAAAAAAAAAAAAAAAAATATATATATATATATATATATATATATATATATATATATATATATATATAATAATAATAATAATAATAATAATAATAATAATAATAATAATAATAAAAGTAACAAATAGATAAATAGATAAATCAACACAGAGACAAAGGAAAACAGATAATCGAAAGGGGCAAAGCGGGAAACAAGAAGAAATTACGATTAATCCATTTACATTTAAACAAAACAAAAATAATAATAATAATAATAGCAATAATGATATTAATAATAATAATAACAATAATAATAATAATAATAATAATAATAGTAATAAAATAAATAATAGTAGATAAATAGATAAATAGATAAACACAGAGACAAGGGAAAACAGATAAAGGATGAGCAAAGCGGGAAAAGAAAAAAAGAAATGACAATTAATCCAGTCAAAAAAAAAAAAAAAAAAAAAAAAAAAAAGAGAGACAAAGGAAAGCAGAATAAAAGAGGAGCAAAGCGGGAAAACAAGAAAATTGAAAATTAATCCAATGGAAGAAAAAGAGACAAAAGAAAGCAGATAAAGGAGGGGCAAAGCAGGAAGCAAGAGGACCGGCCTCCGAGGTCGCCGGACGGATGGCCTCGTGTCCTCGAGGCTGCGACTCGAACGCCTCGAGTCCGACTTTCCTCTCTTCTCCTCCTTCCTCCTCCTTCATTGTGTTGTTGCTGCTTTTACCATAATCATTATTGTCTTTGGGGTTCGGGTAAGAATTTGCTGTTACTTTCATTATTGATATTGTCATTGTTATTGTTATTATTATTATTATTATTATTATTATTATCATTATTACACAATCACAAAACACACACACACACACACACACACACACCCCAATATATATAATATAGATATATTATATATATATATATATATATATTATATATATATATATATATATCTATATATATATATATATATATATATATATATATAATATATTATATATATATATATATTATATATATATATATATATATAATATATATATTATATATAAAATATATATAATATATATAATATATATATATATATATATATATATATAATATATTTTAATATATATATAATATATATATATATAAAATATATATATATATATATATATATATAATATATAATATATTATATATTTATATATATTTTGTGTGTGTGTTGTGTATTGTTTTTTTGTGGATGTGTAATAATGATAATAATAAATAAATAATAATAATAACAAATACAACCCCAAAGACAATATCAATAATGAAAGTAACAGCAAATTCTTACCCGAACCCCAAAGACAATAATGATTATGGTAAAAGCAGCAACAACACAATGAAGGAGGAGGAAGGAGGAGAAGAGAGGAAAGTCGGACTCGAGGCGTTCGAGTCGCAGCCTCGAGGACACGAGGCCATCCGTCCGGCGACCTCGGAGGCCGGTCCTCTTGCTTCCTGCTTTGCCCCTCCTTTATCTGCTTTCTTTTGTCTCTTTTTCTTTCCATTGGATTAATTGTCATTTTTCTTGTTTTCCCGCTTTGCTCCTCTTTTATTCTGCTTTCCTTTGTCTCTCTCTTTTTTTTTTTTTTTTTTTTTTTTTTTGACTGGATTAATTGTCATTTCTTTTTTTCTTTTCCCGCTTTGCTCATCCTTTATCTGTTTTCCCTTGTCTCTGTGTTTATCTATTTATCTATTTATCTACTATTATTTATTTTATTACCATTATTATTATTATTATTACTATTATTATTATTATTATTATTATTATTGTTATTATTATTATTAATATCATTATTGCTATTATTATTATTATTATTTTTGTTTTGTTTAAATGTAAATGGATTAATCGTAATTTCTTCTTGTTTCCCGCTTTGCCCCTCGATTATCTGTTTTCCTTTGTCTCTGTGTTGATTTATCTATTTATCTATTTGTTACTTTTATTATTATTATTATTATTATTATTATTATTATTATTATTATTATATATATATATATATATATATATATATATATATATATATATATATATATATTTTTTTTTTTTTTTTTTTTTTTTTTTTTTTTTTTTTTTATTAATTAGATTGGTAATTTTTTTTTTTCCATTTGCCCCCGTTTATCTGTTTCCCTTTGGCTCTGTGTTTTTATTATTGTTCTTGTTGTTATTGTTGTTGTTGTTGTTATTTTTATTATTTTTAATGTGATTGGGCTAATCGTAATTTCTCTTTGTTTTCCACTTTCCCCCTTATCTGTATTTCGTTGACTCTGTGTTTATTTCATATATTTTGTTTAAATGTGATTGTGTCATCGTTATTTGTGTCGTTTGTTTATCATCCTGATATTCTCATGATTATTCCTTTTTCTCCTGGTTATCTGCTTCTTCCTTCCTCCTTCTTCTTATTTATATTTTTCTTATCTTTTGTTGCTTTTCTTCTATCTTTATTGTAATCATTATTGCCATTTATTCACGCTAAGGAATTTAAATGATTAAATTCTTCCGCGTTCTTGCTTCAACTCATCACAAAAAAAAAATAATAATAATAATTTTTAAAAATATGTAAAAAAGAAGTAAAGAAACTCAAGAAGGATAATAAAAAAAGAAAAAAGAAAAGAGAAAAAAGAAAGTCAAGAAAGATAATTAAAAAAAAGAAAAAAGAAAAAAAAAGAAGGAAACACAAGAGGAATAATAAAAAATAGAAAAAAAGGAAAAAGAAAAAAAGAAAAAAGAAAACAAGAAACTCAAGAAGGGTAACTTATGTAAACATTTCCCTCTGTCTTGACACAAAGGCCTCCATCCCCTTCAGTCTGTTTATTATAACCAATTTAAAGGCTATTTTATACAACGGCTTCGTCTTCCTCTTTGTGATTTTAGAATCGGATTATTCATGATGTTGGGGTGGGAGTGGGGGTGGGGAGGGGGAGGGGTGGGGAGGGGGGTAAGGTGATGAGGGGGGAGGTCAAAGAGAAGGATAAGAAGGGAGGATGAGAATGAATAAGAAATGGGGAGAGGGTATAATGAGGATCAGGTAGGTTTGTCTCTCTCTTTTTTTCTCTCTATCTCTCTCTTTCTGTCCATCTCTCTCTCTCTCTCTCTCTCTCTCTCTCTCTCTCTCTCTCTTCTTCTCAACTCAGTATAAAATACCACAATGAAAAAGAAAAAGCACGGATTAACCTCATATTCATTTTGATTAATACAGCACATTAAAACACTGAATGAGATGCAAGTTGCGCTGAAGCCCCTGGCGATGTCTTAAAAATTTCACTTACCGTGTGTTGAGGGAGAACTGGAGTTCCTGTGTCTGCAGTGAAAGCATTCCGGGCGCTTGCAATTGCAGAGAGATTTCGGTTGCGTTGGCTGGTGACGAGCCATGGTACGTGCATTCAGTCTGCTGAGTTGGGTAGCTGGCTGGCTCGATGTTTCTGTCTGTCTGTTGGTCTGTTTGTTTAGGCTATCTGTGTATGTGTCTCTGTCTGTCTGAGTTTGCTAGTTTTTTGTATGTCTGCGTTTGTCTGTGTCTGTGTCTTTGTCTGTCTGTCTGTCTGTCTGTCTGTCTGTCTCTCTCTCAATCTCTCTAGTTCTAAAAGAAAATCTGAATAGAAAAGGAAGAAAACCAGAAAATCATAAGTTTAGGAGAACTACCATGAAAAAAAAAAACAGCATCGTAAGCCCATCATATGCTTCTAGTATTAAGAGAAGGGAAAGAAGACAGGGATTATATATAAATTATTCATATAAAAAGATGACTTCCTCTATGTGCCAGGGAGGAGGTGCGATGGGGCAAGGAGCAAGTGATAAAGATGAATCAAGAGGATAAAGAAAAGGTGATTTCTGTAAATTGAAATGAATGAATATCTTCACAACGCAATAGATGTATTTTATCGGTTTCGACTATATCATCAATACAGTCGAAACCAGTCAAATACATTTCTTGCATGATAAAGATATTCATTGTTATTCATACCTTTTCCTACATCTGTGGCACTAAGCACCGTTCAGGTTGCAAATCTACCAATCAAACACACTTAAGTCGTCGCTGACTCGTGGAAGTCTGAATGTACACGTATTATAAAGAACATGATTTTGTAAAATTTAATATTATGTACCAAACCATTTTCACAAGAAAGCCGAACTACCGTGAAACAGGAAAAGGACGAAAAATTCCGTTAATGAAATCACATCACTTCTCACCCTTTCTTTCGCTTATATTTTTGTTGAAAGTCTACGGGAAAGGACGACGTTTTCGATTGGTGAAGCAATTAGTTTGAATGGCAAGGGAGGATGATGAAGGGGGGAAGAGGAGGGAAGAGGAGGGTGAGGGGATGCAGAAGGGAAAAGTAGGAAAAAAAAAAGATAAATATATATACAATTTTAGTTTTATTTTATTTTATTTTATTTTTTTTTGGTAGAGGGGGATATAAATACCGATAACGAAGTAAGACTTAGAAGAACGTAAGAACAAAGCAATAAAAAAGTAACAACGAACTTCAAAAACTTCAGGCAAGATAAAGTAGAAAAAAAAACAGGAGGACACAGAAGATCAAAAGAAAGGTGGGAAAGAATATTAAAAAAGGTAGGGAACGAGAGAAGAGAAGAAAAGAAAAGAGAGGAGAAGAGAGGAGTAGAGCACAAAAAAGAGAGAAAGGAAAAAAAAACTAGAGTTAGCGAGAGAGAGAGAGAAAGAGAAGGAAGGAGGGCGCAGATTTCAGATGTAAGTTTTAATTACCGAAAGTCTGGATTAACGGGCCGAGAGAGGTCGAGTAAGCCGCCAGGGACAGGCCATTGCTCTTCCTGACACATAAGGAGAAAGATGAGGAAGATGGAGGAGGAGGAAGAAGAGGAGGAGGAGGACTAGGAGGATGAGGAGGAAAAGGGGGAGGAGGAAGAAGAGAAGGAGGAGGACTAGGAGGAGGAGGAAAAGGAGGAGGAGGAGGAAACGGGAAGATTAAGATGAAGGGAAGGAGGAAGAAGAAGAGAAGGATGAGGGTTAGGAGGAGGAGGAGGAGGACTAAGAAGAGGAAAAGGGGAAGGAGGAAGAAGAATGGGAGAAGGAGGAGCAGGAGGAGAGGGCAGAGGACTAAGAGGAGGAGGAAGAGGAAGAAAAGAGAATAATGGGAGAAGGAGGAGGACGAGGGTATAGAGAACTACGAGGAGGAGGAGGAAGAGGAAGAAGAAAGGAGGAGGAGGAAGAGGAATGGAAGAAGGAGAAAGAGGAGAAAGAGGGGGAGGAGGATGGGAGGAGGTGGATTGCTCTTCCAGAAACACAAAGAGAAAGATGAGGAAGAGGAAGAGGAAGAGGAGAAAGGGGAAATGGGGAAAGATGGTGGAGGACTCGAAAAAGAGGAGGAAAAGTGGGAGCAGGAAGAATAATGGGAGACGGCGTGTATATATATATATATGCATTATATATATATATATATATATATATATTAATATATATATATATATTATATATATATATATATATATATATATATATATATATATATATATATATATATTATATATATATATATATATATATATATATATATATATATATATATGTATGTATGTATGTATATATGTCTATGTATGTATGTATGTCTATGTATATATATATATATATATATATATATATATATATATATATATATATATATATATTCATATATATAAACAACTATACCAACACATATATAGAAAGATTCATAAAAACACACACAAAAAACACATTCACACATAAAACGACAAAAAAACAAAAAAAACAAAAAAATATACGCACACACTAACAGAAAAAAACACGCATATACATACTCGCACAAGCATACACATATATATGCAGGCACACACACGCAGACACACACACACACACACACACGCGAGTACACACACTGACATATATGCAGTGTACCATAAAAAGAAGAAGAAAAGAAAGTAAAAAAAAAAAAAAAAAAAAAAAAAAAAACGTTAGAGACAAAAAAGCAAGCTATTGCGTCATCCGATTTTAAGGCGCGACTGAAACCGCATTCAGTTCCCGGACGAAACGATTTCCGGAAGGAAGAGAAGGAAACAAAGGGCGGAATCTCCCGCGGGAAAAATAACGCCTAGTTGGCAGCGTGTTTGCGCGGACGGCTCAAGGTGTGTGTGGTGTGTGTGTGTGTGTGTGTGTGTGTGTGTGTGTTTGTGTGTGTGTTTGGTGTGTGTATAAATAAATAAAAAATAGATAAATATATATATATGTATATATATATATATAATATATTATATATATTATATGTATTTATATATATATGTATATATATATATATATATATATTTTATAATAATATTATTATATATAT
>NW_023641276.1:0-10640 GCF_015228065.2 Penaeus monodon
TTCCTTAAAACCATGCCCATCCGTTCCAAGAGAAATGCCCATGCCTTCCAAGTGGTTTGTAACCCTTTTTCCCTAGGTCAAAAAAGACTGCTAACAGGGTGACGTCGCTGTGCAAGGAATTCTGTATAGCAGTTTCCATCCTTCAGTGCATCTGTAGTCGATCTCAATCTTCTAAACCCATATTGATTGGGGTCCACGTTTTCCTTTTTCTTGCAGCCATGCCAACCTAAAATTTACCATTTTCTCCATCAGTTTTGCAGATGTAGCTGGTGAGAGAAATTGGTCTGTAATTTCCTGGTGTGGAAGCATCCTTACCGGGTTTAGGGACAGGAATGATTATAGCCTTTATCCATGTGGATGGCACTGGTCCATCCCTATAGATCCTATTAATAGGTCCAACAGGAACTTCTGGGAGCTCTCTGGAAAGTGAGATATCATTTGGTTATGGAATATCGCCCCCTTCCTGGGGCAGCCCTTAAGGCAGACTGCAAAGCAGAGTCCATCTCCTTGCGCAAAAATGTTGTATGGAAGTTCTGCTGCAGTCCTACTGAAGACGATACTGGGTATTGTTCCTGCTCACCCCGAAGAGTGGATAATTGGGCAGTATAAGATGCTCCAGAGGCGATATCGGGCCATGGATTTAGCTAGCTCATTAGCAACATTTTTTTTGTCTGTGATGATTATCCCATCTATCTTCAAATAGGTGGTGACAGTGATGCTCTTTCCACGATCTTACGCACCTTGCCCCATACCCATACTAAGGGGCCCCAGAGTTAATCCATGATGGCCTCCTTTAGGAAGATGTACTTGGGCAGTTACCACATCCATTTCTACTCTTGGGAGATTTTCAATGGTCGGCATCACCTCTGGGAGACACTTTGTGCACCCTTTCGAGGAAGGCCTTGTTCTTAAAGAGTAGATGCATTTTTTACTGAATAGTGACAGTCCCACACTTTTCCCAAAATTCAAACTAGGACATACTCCAATATAACCTGTCAATTGACTCACCTGATTCACAGATGAATTTCACTTGGCAGGTCATTGAAGACTTCATGGAAGCGATCACTTTCCAAATACTTTCGGAGGAGGTGAATGGTATTCCAGTCAATGGAGTGCAGAGATGGCGACTTGAACATGCGGACTGGAATCTTTTAGATCACTGCAGTATTTCAAGGATATGTGAATGATTTCCAGTGTTTTCAAGATGCTGTTTAATCACTTCACATCACAAATTCACCTTGCAGCGAAGCTTCCATTCCGAAAGTAGCGGACATTACCGTCGACCTCCAGTCCCCATGGTGGTCTGATGAATGCCAACAAGCTGTCAAGAAAGGAAAGCTGCTTTAAAGGCGTTGAAACGACGCCCCAGTGATGTAACCTTGATCCTTACAAAAGACCCAAGCGAAAACCAGGCGAGTGCTAAGGAGGCCAGAGGGGACAACATGGAGACAGTTAGTCTCTTTGATTAGCTCTGGGACCCCCTTAGCAGGGGTATGGGACAAGGTGGCAATGAGCTAGCTAAATCCATGGCAGAGATCTCCTCTGGAGCATCTTATACTGCCCGATTCTCCACTCTTTGGGCTGAACAGGGAATGGGCACCCAGTCCCTTTCTTCAGTAGGACTGCAGAAAATTTCCATACAACTTGCCATTTTTTGCGCAAGGGATGGACTCTGCTTTTTGCAGCTCTGGCGAAAAGGAAGTAAAACGATTTTTCCTTCCAAATGAGATCTCACTTACTGGAGAACTCCCGGGAAGTTCCGTTGGACCTATTTAATAGGATCTATAGGGAAGGGTACAGTGCCATCCCATGGATTTTCCCTAACCGGTAAGGATGCTTCCACACCAGGAAATTTAAATAGACCAGTTTCTCTCACCAGCTGCATCTGCAGCTGATGGAGAAATGGTAATTTCAGGTTGAAAATGGCTGCTAAAAAGGGAAAAAATGTGCTGACCCTATATCTATGGGTTTAGAAGATTGAGATAAAACCCAGATGCACTTGTAAAGATGGAAACTGCTATACAGAATTCCTTCGCCACATCGACGTCACTGTGGCAAGCTTCTTTGACCTTGAAAAGGCTTACAATACCACTTGGAAGCATGTCATACTCTTGAAACTGTATGACATTGGTTTAAGGGGAGCATTACCTACCTTCATAAAAAGCTTCCTTGCTAACAGGAAGTTTAGAGTTCGGGTGGGAAACATTTTTTCTCTAGCCTGGAAGATCACTGGAAGGGGTCCCAAAAGGGGGGTTCTTAAGTGTGACCCTATTTGCCATTGCTATAAATGACATTGTAAAGGTTGTTCCAAGTGCGGTGTCATGTAATCTTATGGGGATTACTTACACTGTACTCTCAGGGGGAAAGCTTACAGGATGTGCAAGGACACATGCAGACTGAAATAAATCAGGTGTACAGTGACAACTATCAGGGGGTCAAATTTTCCCCAAGAAAGCCCATGGCTATACTATCCACAAACGAGGAAAATTCCATCCTTCCCTCTATTTAGGAGTAAACCCACTACAATTTGTCAAGAGGTGAAGTACTTGGGTCTAATTTTTGACTCCAGGCTTACAGAGTACCTCACATCAAACAGTTTTAAATTGAAGGCTACAAAGCAATTAGTATTTTGGCGGGTTCTTTCACATCTATGTTGGGGTCAGACCGCACAACGCTTCTGCGACTTTACCAGTGCCCTTTTTCTTAGTAGGCTTGACTATGGATGTGGGCTTATTCTCTGAAACCCCCATTGTTCTTCGATGTTGGACTCGTTCACAATGAAGCTCTCAGAATCTGTACTGGGGCTTTCAGGTCTTTACCTGTGGGGTCCCTGTATGCTGAGAGTGGAGAACCACCACTTTCATTCCCCCGGACTACATGACCTGATTTACTACACAAGCTAAATGAGGAGAATGAGGAATCTTGTTTGGGAAAATCTTAATTTAAGTCCTCACTAAAGGGTTTTGGCTTTTGGAAATTTCCCCATTCCCCCCTTAGACTAATCAAGTCAAGCTGGATTTGGTCGGAATTGGGAAAGGGGAGAGATCCAAAAGCAGAAGTCAAGAGAGATTTCTGCATCTGGCAGTTTTTTCTCTAGCAGCCTCGATCTTCACTGCAGATTACATGCCATCCTTGCAGCAGTTAAAATGACTAGAGATCTTACGAACCATTCTGTTGTGATATATATTTTGACTCTCGTAGTGCCTTGCAAGCAATCAGACCCTTTAAAATCATCACATCCATAGTGAGGGGGGTTCAAGATTGGCTTGCACTGATGTCAACACGTAAAAAGATAACCCTGTGTTGGGTGCCAGCGCATGTTGGTATCAGTCGGAATGATGGCTGATCAGAAGGCCAAGGCACTGCCGCCCCAGCCTTGTGATGCTCGTTTTCCTCTCCTACCAACCGACCTGAAACCCAGCATCAGGAGTTGTCCCTTTGTGATACATGGAAGAAACATGGAGGCATTTCCCCCTGAAACAAAATGCAAGAGATTAGAAGTGACCTTGGCAGTTGGGGGCTAGCATCAATCCCCACCGAAAAGTGGAAATTGTATTAACAGATTAAGAAACGGGCACCAAGACTGACTCATGGGCCAATGATGGCTAAAAGTGCAGCAATTTGTGAAAAGATGCTAAGAGCCTTTAAAAGATCGCAAATGTAGTGGGAAAATGTGCAACATTTTCAGAACCAAAGACGTATGTACTTGTCTCCCCCATATAAAAATGAAAAATGTATTGGGGAGGATTGTGATATAAAAGGGGCTTATTAGTTTCCTTAGGGAGACTAATATTTTCAATTTAAAATTTAATTATGCATTATGTACTTATTATTTTATACACTTGGAAACATAATATTTATGCTTTGATTTAAATATATATATTGTTATTTTTGATATATTTTTTGGTGGATTTTTTAAGGTTTTAAACATCTTAATATTTCTATTTAACAAGGTATTCGCCGCTAATGACCTTAGCTGTTGATGCGGCAGATAATTTTAAATAACCCATCAATCTTTCCCTTTTTTGGCATGACTGTTGTTAGTCACCGCCCCCATCGATGCTACCATGCCCCTTACTCCACTTGCCCGGTACCCGTACCCCGGCTCTTGCGGAAAGGCCGGGGGTCATATCTTGAGGAACGGCGTTAGCTGCATCCTGGACTCACTCTTTTTGGTGCTGCTGTTCCCTTCATGCTGCTAGGTACGTGGCTTCTGGAGATCAGGGCCGGACTACAAACTTAAAGGCTGCAATTTGCTGTTAAATACACAAGAGATTATAAAGATCTCTTTGAGATAACAGCAAGAGTATGATTTTATTCTCACTTTCATAACAATTTTTATGTCCGACCGAAAGCAAATTTCCCGGCTGACTATTGTGTTCTATTTTGTAGCTGATGAGACCTCCAGTCGCTAGTCGCTCGTCTGGCCCGGTCTAGATTTCTCCGTCTGCTACTTGCTTCTGATCACATGTACTTTCTAACGCCTCTATTTTGGTACGGAAACCCTATAGGACCTTGGTAAGCCGGATCTCTGGCGGCATCAGGTAGCCGTTTTTATTCGCTCTTTTACTCAGTTGTTCTCATTTATTTGTTTTCAATTCTAAAAGCCATTGCTGTGTACTGTCACACTTGGTTTGATATATACATTCATTCACGTAGGCATATTTTAAATATTGCTGCTGCCAGTTTGGTCACTTGGGCTGGGCGCAGTCTAGTCGTCGCTACCTCCTCAAAATCATCAACCTGACGTAAACCCCCCCTGCGACCGGGCCCTCGGCACCCGACCCACCCCTGCGTGGACGACAATCATATTGCCTTGGCCTGTGGCTTTTCAGGTGAACACGTGTCGCCCGGTCCTTCCTCCCGGTCATTAATCGTCCCATCTTTTTACTAAATTATATGTATAGATAAATTCACTATCACCCCTTCTTTAACTTTTGTCATTTTTCCCAATTTTTGATATTCACCCTAAAATTTTTTGACTGTTCGATGACATGAGAGAAAAGAGCTCCCTCCCTGTCGCTTCATTGGGGCCCTTCTAGGTATATATATTATTAATAAAATATATTAAATTTTATATATATATATATAAATATATAATATATATATAATTATAATATTTAAATTAATAATAGATAGATAGATTATGTGATAATTAGGTATCAAAATATAAAATATAATATTTATATTTTATATATTATATATCTATAAAATTATATATATATATATTATATTATATTTTATAAAATTATTTAATTTTATAATATTATTAATAAAATTTTAATATAATAATATATATAAAACCTATATATTTTTAATATAATATATTATATTTATATATATATATTATATTATAATATTTAATATATTTTATATTAATTTAATATATATATATATATTATTATATATATATTTATTTATATGTCCCTAGTTTGTGTATCACATACTATATCTTCTATCTATCTATCTATCTATCTATATAAATTATTTTATATATATAATAATTATATATATATATATATGTTTTAATATATATTTATATATTAAATTAATATATTTTATATATATTTATTATTATATTTATATAATATATATATTTTTAATATATTTATATATATACCTATAAAGGCCAAAATGACAGCGACAGGCAGGCAGCTCTTCTCTCTCATTCTTCTAAACGTCAAAATTATAGGGTGTTAAAAACTAGGAAAATGACAAGATTTTAAAAAAGAGGGGGATAGTGATTGTTCATACATATAATTTGTAAAAAAGAGGGGCTTTAATACACGGAGGAAATGCCCGGGGTGACACTGTTCACCTGAAAAGCCACAGCGCCAAGGCAATATGCTTTGCGTCCCCGCGGGGTGGAGTCCCGGGGGCCGAGGGCGCGGTCCAGGGGCGTCTTCTCAGGTTGTGATTGTGAGGGGCTACGACGACTAGGATCCTGCGCCCAGCCCTGCCAACTGTCTGCGCATCACTTAACATTGCCCACTGTAAGCAAAAGTAATATCAAAAAAATGTGACATACACAGCAATGTTTTAGAATTAAAAAAAAATAAATGAGAACCTGAGTAAAAAAGCGAAAACACGGGTACCGATGCCGCCAGAGATCCGGTTACCCAAAGGGCCTATAGGGTTCCGTACCACATAGAGGGGTTTTGAATACATGGTGATCAGAAACAAGTAGCAGCGGGGAAATCTAGACCTGCCAACGGCGCTAGCGACTGGAGTGGGGCTTCACTACAAAAAAGAAAATCTAATAGTCAGCCTGGAATTGTTCTCGTCGGACACAAAATTTTTATGAAGTGAGAAACATCATCTCTTGCTGTTATCTCAAAGAGATCTTTATAATCTCTTCGTGTATTTAACAGAAAATTGCAGCCTTTAAGTTTTGTAGTCCGGCCCTGATCTCCAGAACCACGTACCTAGCACATGAAGGGAACAGCAGCCCCAAAAAAAAGGTGATGTCCAGGATGCAGCAAACGCCGTTCTCAAGATATGACCTCCGGCCTTTTCCGCAAGAGCCAGGTACGGGTACCTGGGCAAGTGGAGAAAGGGGCACTGGTAGCATCGATGTGGGCGGTAGACAAACAACAGCCCATGCCAAAAAGGGAAAAAGATTGATCGATTATTTAAAATTATCTGCCGCATAAACAGCAAAGGTCATTAGCGGCGAATACCTTGTTAAATAGAAATATTAAGTTTTTTAAAACCTTAAAAATCCCCAAAAAATATCCACAAATAACAATATATATTTAAAATAAAAGCATAAAATTATGTTCCAAGTGTATAAAAAATAAGTACATAATGCTAATTAAATTTTATTGAAAATTTAGTCTCCTAAGGAAACTAATAAGACCCTTTATATCACAATCCTCCCCCAATACATTTTTCATTGTATATGGGGGAGACAAGTACATACGTCTTTGGTCTGAGAATGTTGCACATCTTTCCACTACATTTGCGATCATTAAAGGCTCTTAGCATCATTCACAATTGCTGCACTTTTTAGCCATCATTGCCCATGAGTCGTCTTGTGTGCCCGATTTTTAAATCTGTTAATACAACTTCCACTTTTCGGTGGGATTGATGCTAGTCACCAACTGCCAAGGTCACTTCTAATCTCTTGCATTTTGTTTTCAGGAGGTATCCTCCATTGTTTCTTCCATGTATCACGAGACAACTCCTGATGCTGGGTTTCAGGTCGGTGTGTAGGAGAGGAAACGACATCACAAGGCTGGGCAGCTGCCTTGGCCTTCTGATCAGCTCACTCTTTCCGACTGATACCAACATGCGCTGGCACCCAACACAGGGTTATCTTTTTACGTGTTGACATCAGTGCAAGCCAATCTTGAACCTCCCTCACTACTGGATGTGATGAGTTTAAGGTCTTGATTGCTTGCAAGGCACTACGAGAGTCACAATAAATTCACAACCCAGAATGGTTTCGTAAGATCTCTAGTCCATCTTAACTGCTGCAAGGAATGGCATGTAACTCTGCATAAAGATCGAGGCTGCTAGAAAAAGACTGCCGATGCAGAAATCTCTCTCTGACTTCTGCTTTGGATCTCTCCCCTTTCCCAATTTCCCGCCCAAAAATCCAGCTTGACTTGATTAGTCTAAGGGGGGAATTGGGGAATTCCAAAAGCCAGAACCTTAGTGAGACTTAAATTAAGATCTTCCCACAAGATTCCTCATTCTCCTCATGTAGCATTGTGTAGTAAATCGGGTTCATGTAGTCCCGGTGTAATGAAAGTGGTGGTTCTCCACTCTCAGCATACGGGGACTCCACAGGTGAAGACCTGAAAGCCCCAGTACAGATTCTGAGAGCTTCATTGTGAACTGAGTCCAACATCTGAAGAACAATGGGGGTTTCAATGAATAAGCCTCACATCCATAGTCAAGCCTACTAAGAATAAGCACTTGGAAAAGTCGCAGAAGCGTTGTGCGGTCTGCACCCCAACATAGATGTGAAAGAACCCGCAAAACTAAGTGCTTTTGTACCCTTAAATTTAAACTGTTTGATGTGAGTACTCATGTAAGCCTGGAGTCAAAAATTAGACCAAGTACTTCACCTCTTGGACAAATTGTAGTGGGTTTACTCCTAAATAGGGAAGGATGAATTTTCCTCGTTTGTGGATATGTATAGCCATGGTCTTACTTGGGGAAAATTTGAACCCATTGATATGTTGCCACTGTACAACCTGATTTATTGCAGTCTGCATGTGTCCCTTGCCCATCCTGTAAGCTTCCTCCTGAGTATACAGTGAAAGTAATCCCATACAGATTAAAATGACACCGCACTTGGAACAACCTTTACAATGTCATTTATAGCAATGGCAAATAGGGTCACACTTAAACACCCCTATGGGACCCCTTCCAATGATCTTCCAGCTAGAGAAACCTGTTTCCCCCCCGAATCTAAACTTCCTTTAGCAAGGAAGCTTTGTATGAAGAGTAGGTAATGCTCCTCTTAAACCAAAGTCATACAGTTTCAAGAGTATGCCATGCTTCCAAGTGGGATTGTAGCCTTTTCAAAAGGTCAAAGAAGACTGCCAACATGTGACGTCGATGTGGCGAAGGAATTCTGTATAGCAGTTTCCATCTTTACAAGTGCATCTGTGGTCTATCTCAATCTTCTAAACCCATATTGATAAGGGTCCGCACATTTTCCTTTTCTAGCAGCCATGTCAACCTGAAATTTACCTTTTCTCCATCAGCTTGCAGATGCGCTGGTGAGAAAACTGGTCTAATAATTCCTGGTGTGGAAGCATCCTTACCAGGTTTAGGGACATCCATGTGGGGTGGCACGTACCCTCCCCATAGATCCTATTAAATAGGTCCCCAACAGGAACTTCTGGGAGTTCCCAGTAAGTGAGATCTCATTTGGAATGGAATATCGTCACTTTTTCCCTTTCGCCAGAGCTGAAAGAGCAGAGTCCCATCTCCTTTGCGCAAAATGGCAATTTGTATGGAAGTTTTCTGCATCCTACTGAAGAAAGACCTGGGTGCCATTCCTGTTCAGCCCAAGAGTGGAGAAAACGGGCAGTATAAAAAATGCTCCAGAGGAATCTCTGCCATGGATTTAGCTAGCTCATTTGCCCTTGTCCCATACCCCTGCTAAGGGTCCCAGAGCTAATCAAGAGACATACTGTCTCTGTTGTCCGTCTTTGGCCCCCTTTTTAGCCCTCGCCTGGGTTTTTGGCTTGGGTCTTTTTGTAAGGATCAAGGTTACATCACTGGGGCGTCGTTTCAACTGCCTTAATGCAGCTTTCCTTACTCTGACAGCTTGTTGGCATTTATCAGACCACCATGGTACTGGAGGTCGCGGTAATGTCCGCTACTTTTTCGGGAAAGGAAGCTTCTGCTGCAAGGGGAATTCGTGATGTGAAGTGATTAACAGCATCTTGAACACACTGGAAAAACATTCACATATCCTTGAAATACTGCAGTTGATCTAAAAAGATTCCAGTCCGCATGTTCAAGTCGCCCTCTCTGCACTCCATTGACTGGAATACCATTCACCTCCTCCGAAAGTATTGGAAAGTGATCGCTTCCATGAATCTTCAATGACCTGCCAAGTGAAATTCATCTGTGAAACAGGTGAGTCAATTGACAGGTCTATATTGGAGTATGTCCTAGTTGAATTTGGAAATGTGTGGACTGTCCTATTCAGTAAAACTGCATCTACTCTTAAGAACAAGGCCCTTCCTCGAGGGTTTTCACAAAGTGTCTCCCCCGAGGTGATGCCGACCATTGAAATCTCCCAGAGTAGAAATGGATGTGGTAACTGCCCAAGTACAGTCTTCTAAAGGAGGCCATCATGGATTAACTCTGGGACCCCCCTTTGTATGGGTATGGGACAAGGTGCGTAAAATCGCTGGAAAGAGCATCACTGTCACCACCTATTTGAAGATAGATGGCATAATCACACAGACAAAAAAGTGTTGCCCAATGAGCTAAACTAAATCCATGGCAGATTTTCGCCTCTGGAGCATCTTTTACTGCCCAATTTCCACTCTTCGGGGTGAGCAGGAACAATACCCAGTATCGTTCTTCAGTAGGACTGCAGCAGAACTTCCATACAACATTTTTGCGCAAGGAGATGGACTCTGCTTTGCAGCTCTGCCTTAAGACTGCCCCAGGAAGGGACGATATTCCATACCAAATGATATCTCACTTACCAGAGAGCTCCCAGAAGTTCCTGTTGGACCTATTTAATAGGATCTATAGGGATGGTACAGTGCCATCCACATGGATAAAGGCTATAATCATTCCTGTCCCTAAACCTGGTAAGGATGCTTCCACACCAGGAAATTACAGACCAATTTCTCTCACCAGCTACATCTGCAAGCTGATGGAGAAAATGGTAAATTTCAGGTTGGCATGGCTGCAAGAAAAGGAAAACGTGCTGACCCCATATCAATATGGGTTTAGAAGATTGAGATCGACTACAGATGCACTTGTAAGGATGGAAACTGCTATACAGAATTCCTTTGCACAGCGACGTCACATGTTAGCAGTCTTCTTTGACCTAGAAAAGGCTTCAATACCACTTGGAAGCATGGCATTCTTTACTGTATACATTGGTTTAAGAGGACATTACCCACCTCATAAAGCTTCTTTCTAACAGAAATTTT
>NW_023641277.1:0-2500 GCF_015228065.2 Penaeus monodon
ACTTGGACCTGGGCTGCACAGGATCGGTGAAGCACCGCATTAACACCGGAAGTAGTTTGCCCATCAAGAGCCCCCCCCCCCCCTCCCCGACGTATTGCCCAAACCAGGCGAGAAGAGATGCAGCGCACTGTCAATGAGCTGGCGGCGTAGGGGGTGATTGAACGGTCAGACAGTCCATGGTCATCAGCGGTAGTCCTGGTGAAGAAAAAGGACAGTACACAACGCTTCTGTGTGGACTACCAGGAGCTGAATGACATGACACCTATCGAATTCGCAGAGGGCGAAAACGACCGTCGGTTGTCCACTTGGACCGGCTGTGGCGGTACCATGGGCCAGGAAGCTACTCCTGGGGCCATGGTGAAAAAAAAGATGACGTTAGCCCCAGTACCGGTTATTATGATCATTATTATCATGATTATCATCATTATTATCGTTATCATCATCATTATCATCATTATTGCAATTATTATCATCATTATTGCAATTATTATCATTATTATTGCAATTACTGCAGTTATGATATATATTTTTGCAAGTATACTAATAACAACAACAATAATAATAGTAATAACAATAATAATAACAATAATAACGATTTTATAATAAATACTGATATCATTATTTTAATTAATATCGTTATTACTGTAATTATTACTGTTATAATAATTATTTTTGCAATTATACCACCAGTAAAAATAATAATAATGATAATAATAACAATAATAATATTATTAACAATACTATAACGATTATTATTATTATTATTATACTTATTTTTGTTATTATTGTTATTATTACAGTTATTATTACAGTTTTTTGGCAATAATACTAATAATTAAAGTAATAATAATAATAATAATAATAATGATTTTTTTTTTACCATATTTTTTTATATAGGGACACAATTCCTGTTATTATTATCATGATTATCATCATAGTTATCGTTATCATCATCATTATCATCATCATTATTGCAATTATCATTATTATTGCAATTATTGCAGCTATAATATATATTTCTGCAACTATACTAATAACAACAACAATAATAATAGTAATAAAAATAATAATAACAATAATAACGATTTTATAATTATAATTTATATCATTATTTTAATTACTATCGTTATTACTGTAATTATTACTGTTATAATAATTATTTTTCCAATTATACTACCAGTAGAAATAATAATATTGATAACAATATTATAACGATTAGTATTATTATTATTATACTTATTATTACTATTATTGTTATTATTACAGTTATAATATAATTTTTGACAATAATACTAATAATTAAAGTAATAATAATAATAATAATAATAATAATAATAATAGCAATAATAATAATAATATAATAATAATAATAATAATAATAACAATAATAACGATTTTATATTAAATACTGATATCATTATTTTAATTAATATCGATATTACTGTAATTATTACTGTTATAATCATTATTTTTGCAATTATACCACCAGTAAAAATAATAATAATGATAATAATAACAATAATAATATTATTAACAATACTATAACGATTATTATTATTTTATTATACTTATTTTTGTTATTATTGTTATTATTACAGTTATAAATAATACTAATAATTAAAGTAATAAGAATAATAATAATGATTTTTTATTTACCATATTTTGTTATATATGGACACAATTCCTGTTATTATTATCATGATTATCATCATAGTTATCGTTATCATCATCATTATCATCATTATCATCATCATTATCATCATTATTGCAATTATCATTATTATTGCAATTATTGCAGCTATAATATATATTTCTGCAACTATACTAATAACAACAACAATAATAATAGTAATAAAAATAATAATAACAATAATAACGATTTTATAATTATAATTTATATCATTATTTTAATTACTATCGTTATTACTGTAATTATTACTGTTATAATAATTATTTTTCCAATTATACTACCAGTAGAAATAATAATAATGATAATAATAACAATTATAATATTGATAACAATATTATAACGATTAGTATTATTATTATTATACTTATTATTACTATTATTGTTATTATTACAGTTATAATATAATTTTTGACAATAATACTAATAATTAAAGTAATAATAATAATAAAGAATAATAATAATAATAATAAATAATAATAATAATAATAAAATAATAATAATAAAAAAATTATAATAATAATGGTAATAATAATAATAATAATGATAATTATTATTATTATTAATAAATATAATAATAATGATAATAATAATAATAATAATAATAATAATAAAATAATAATAATAATAATAAAAATAGTAATGATAATAATAATAATGATAATAATGATAATAGTAATACTATTACTAATCGTCAAATGTTATCAAAATTCTCTTTATTCTCACTTTTATCATCATTATTGTCATGATTATTATAACATCGTTATTATTGTTATTATTATTGTTATTATTATAATTATTATTATTGTTATT
>NW_023641279.1:2500-5000 GCF_015228065.2 Penaeus monodon
ATATAAATATATATACATACACACATATATATATACTATAGATATATATGTGTGTGTGTGAGTGTGTGTGTGTGTGTGTGGTGGTGGTGTGTGTGTGTGTGTGTGTGTGTGTGTGTGTGTGTGTGTGTGTGTGTGTGTGTGGTGTGCACGCGCCATTACAAAATATGGTTATATACACACATAAACACACCCACACACACACACACACGCATACAAACACACACACACACACACACACACACACACACCCCACACACACACATATACATTATATATATATATTATATATATATATATATATATATATATATATATATATAAGTATGTATATACTATATTCTATATTATATTTTTTGGATTTTTTTTTTTTTTTTGCGAATCAAATGTTATCAAAATTCTCTTTTTTTCACTTTTATCATCATTATTCTCATGATTAATAAAATTCTGGTAATTATTATCATTATTACCCTAATAATTGCTAAAAAACCCTCAAAAGAAAATCGAGAAAACGTCATTTTGAGTAACTCTCATAAGGCTATATTTCGCTAGATTTGCCGCCTTTTTCGACTTCTAGGATTTTTTTCTTTTACCTTTTTATTATATATGGATAGAATTCCTGTTATATGATCATTATTATCATTATTATGATCGTTATTATCGTTATCATTATCATTATCATCATTATTTCAATTATAATTATTATTGCAATTATTATCATTACTATTTCAATTTATTGCAGTTATAATATATATTTTGCAAGTATACTAATAACAACAACAATAATAAGAAGAACAAACAATAATAATAACAATAATAACCCTTTTTTAATAAATATTGATATCATTATTTTGATTGACATCGTTATTAAATGTAATTATTACTGTTATAATAAATTTTTTTTTATTATGCCACCAGAAAAAAATAACATTAATGATAATAATATCAATAAATTAATAACAATATTATAAAGATTATTATTATTTTTATTAACTTATTTTTATTATTATTGTTATTATTACAGTTATAATATATTTTTGGGCAATAATACTAATAATTAAAGTAAATAATAAAAATAATGATGATGATAAAATAATAATAATAATTTTTAATAATAATAATAATAAAAGTAATAATAATAATAATAATAATAATAATAATAATAATAATAATAATAACAATAATAATAATGAATAATAGTAATCATATTGATAATCATGGAATGTTATCAAATATCTCTTTTTTCTCACTTTTATCATCATTATTGTCATGATTAATACCCAAATTTTGGTAATCATTATCATTATTACCCTAACAATTGGCAAAATCATCAAATGAATCGAAAAAACGTCATTTTTCAGTATTATCTCATATGGCTATATTTCGCTAGATTTTGCCGCTTTTTCAAAATTCTGGGATTTTTTTCTTTTACCCCTTTTTTATTATATATGGACGGAATTTCCCATTATATGATCATTATTATCACGATTATCATCATTATTATCGTTATCATCATTATTATCGTTTATCATTTCATAATCATTATAATCATCATTATCATCATTATTGCAATTATTATCATCAAATTGCAATTATTATCATTATTATTGCAATTATTGCAGTTCTAATTATAAATTCTTCAAGTATACTAATAACAACAACAATAATAATAGTAATAACCCAAAAATAATAACAATAATAAACGATTTTATAATATAAATATTGATATCATTATTTTTAAATTAATACGTTATTACAGTAATTTTTACTGTTATAATCATTTTTTTTGCAATTATACCACCAGTAAAATAATAATAATGATTGTAATAACAATAATAATATTAATAACAATATTTTAGCGATTATTATTATTATTATTATACTTATTTTTATTATTATTGTTATTATTACAGTTATAATATATTTTTGGCAATAATACAAAAAATTAAAGTAATAATAATAATAATGATAATAACAATAATAATATATTAATAGTAATATTAATGATAACAATAATAAAAATAATAATAATAATAATAATAATAATAATAATAATGATAATATTAAAAATATTAATACTCATCAAATATTATCAAAATTCTCTATATTCTCATTTTTATTATCATTACTATCATGATTAATACAATTCTGATAATTATTATCATGATACCCTAAAAATTGAAATAAAAAAAAACGTCATTTTCGAGTATACTCTCAAAGAGACTATATTCGCAAGATTTTGCCGCTTTTTCGACTTTTGGGAATCTTTTTCTTTGGCCTTTTTTTTTTTTTTATTATATATGGACACAATTTCCCATTATTATCATCATTAGTTTCATGATTATCGTCATTATTATCGTTATCATCATTATCATAATTATTGCAATTACTATCATAATTATTGCAATTATTATCATTATTATTGCAATTATTGCAGTTATAATAATTATTTTTCCAATTATACTACTAGTAGAAATAATAATAATGATAATAATAACAATAA
>NW_023641279.1:10000-41794 GCF_015228065.2 Penaeus monodon
ATTGCAAATTATTACATATTATTGCATTATTATCATGACTATTATTGCAATTATCACAGATATAAATATAAATGGTATGACAAATGCATACATAACAATAAATAAATAATTATAATACTAACAATAATAATAACAATAATACCGATGTTTATATAATCATGACCAATAATGATGATAAAAAAGTGAGAAAATAAGAGAATTTTGATAACATTGCGATTAGTAATAGGATTACTATTCATTATTATCATTATTATTATTATCATTACTATTTTTATTATTATTATATTATTATTATTATTATTAGTATTATTATTATTATTATTATTATTATAATTATTAGTATTATTAATAGTCTGATTATTATTATTATTAGTGATGAGATTATATTATGATTATTGATATATTGATTATTATGATGCTATTATTATGTATGCTTATTATTATCAATTATAGTAATAAGAATAATAATAATAATAATAATTATCAGTAGGAGTATTAGGATTACCATTATTATTATAATTGTTTTATGTATTATTATTGTTATGTATCATTATTAGTATTAGTATTATTATTATTATTAATATTATTATTATTATTATTACTGTATATTATGATATTACTTTAACTATTAGTATTATGTCAAAAATATATTAGAACTGTAATAATAACAATAATAGTAATAAATAAAGTAATAATAATAATAATACTAACGTTATAATATTGTTACAATATAATAATTGTATTATTATCAGTATATTATTTATACTGGTAGTATAATTGGAAAAATAATATTATCAAACAGTAATAATTACAGTACTAACGATAGTAATTAAAATAATGATATACAATTATAATTATAAAATCGTTATTATTGTATTATTATTTTTATTACTATTATATTGTTGTTGGTATTAGTATAGTTGCAGAAAATATATATTATAGCTGCAATATTGCAATAATAATGATAATTGCAATAATGATGATAATGATGAGGCTAATGATGAAAATGATGATGATAACGATAACTCTGGATGATAATTCATGCATAATAATAACAGGAAATTGTGTCCATATATAACAAAATTATGGCTTAAAGTAAAAAAACCCCCCAAAATTATTTATTATTTATACTTTATAATTATTAGTATATTGCCAAAAATATATTATAACTGTAATAAAACAATAATAATTTAAAAAAAGTTAACAAAAATAATTAATAATCGTTATAGTATGTTAATAAATTTATTATTGTTATTATTGATCATTATTATTATTTTACTGGTGGTATAATTGCAAAAATAATGATTATAAACAGTAATAATTACAGTAATAGTCGATCTTAATTAAAATAATGTATCAGTATTTAATATAAAAAATCGTTATGTATTGTATATTATTATATTATTATTATTAGTATTATTATTATTGCTATTATTATATTATATTATTATTAATTATTATAATAATATATTATTATTATTATCAATATAGTAATAATAATAATAATAATAATAATTATCATTACTATTCTTACCAGTATTAGTTTTATTATTATATTATTATATATTATATTATTTATTATACTTTAATTATTAGTCTTATTGTCAAAAAATTATATTATAACTGTAATAATAACAATAATAGTAATAATAAGTATAATAATAATAATACTAATCGTTATAATATTGTTATCAATATTATATTCTAATTGCGTAGTATAATTGGAAAATAATTATTATAACAGGTAATAATTACAGTAATAACGATAGTAAGTTAAAATAATGATATAAATTATAATTATAAAATCGCCTTATTATTGTTAGTATAGGTTATATTACTATTTTATGTTGTTGTTAATTAGTATAGTGCAGAAATATATATTATAGCTCCAATAATTGCAATAATAATGATAATTGCAATAATGATGATGATAATGATGATGCTACCGATAACTGAGATGATAATCATGATAATAATAACAGGAATTGTGTCCCTATATAAAAAAATATGTAAAAAAAAAATATTATTATTATTATTATATTATTATGAATTATTAGTCTATTGCCAAAAAACTGTAATAATAACTATAATAATAAAAACAATAGTAATAAAAAATAAATATAATAATAATAATAATAATCGTTATAGTATTGGTAATAATATTATTATTGTTATTATTATCATTATTATTATTTTTATGGTGGTTATATTGCAAAAAAATAATTATTATAACAGTAATAATTACAGTAATAACGCATTAATTAAAATAATCGAGATCAGTATGTTATGATAAAATCGTTATGATTGTTATTTTATTGTTTATTTACATTATTATTTGTTGTTGTTAGTATACTTGCAAAAAATATATTCATAAACTGCAGTAAATTGCAATAATAATGATAATAATTGCAATAATGATGATAATAATGGCAATATGAGGATAATTGATGATGATAACGATAATTAATGATGATAATCCTGAATAATAATGATCATAATAACCGGTACTGGGGCTAACGTCATCTTTTTTTTCACAATGGCCCCAGGAGTAGCTTCCTGGCCCATGGTAACGCCACAGCCGGTCCAAGTGTGACAACCGACGGTCGTTTTCGCCCTCTGCGAATTCGATAGGTGTAAGTCATTCAGCCCTGGTAGGTCCACACAGAAGCGGTGTTGTACTGTCCTTTTCTTCACCCGGAAATACCGCTGATGGACCATGGACTGTCTGACCGTTCAATCACCCACGCCGCCAGCTCATTGACAGGTGCGTGCATCTCTTCCTCGCATGGTTTGGGCAATACGTCGGGGAGGGGGGGGGGGGCTCTTGGAGGGCAAACTACTTCCGGGTTTTTAATGCGGGTGCTTCAACCGATCCGGTGCAGCCCAGGTCCAAGTCACCCCTGCTTAACACATCTGCCATACTGAGCTAGGGTGTGGCGCATCCTTCTCTGTCTGTGCCTCCGTCTGGTTAGCGGCACCCGGTGAGCCAAGTCTTCGAGGAAGTCAGGCAACAGCCCCACACCAACCAACCCTCGCTCCCCACGACTTCTTCTGGACGCACATTCCTCACAAGTGCCCAGCTTTTGCACCAGCTGGCACTTCTGGGCCTTATGGAGAAGTTAGCTACCAACACTGCAACCCCTCCCCTGGTCCAACAAGGCTCTGCAAACTGCTACGCCATTCAGCCAGCTGCAGGTTTGGATGGGCTCCACGAGGCCCCCTCTACTCCAGCATCCACTCTTGATAGTCGACACCGGATTATAGACTCTGTCCTGGGGGCAGGTGCAGTCGCTCTGCCGCTAACTCCCTCTGCACAGCAACCTCTGGAAGCTAAGGGCACACTCTTCACTGTTGCCACCCTCACAGATGTCCGTCCAAGGTCGACACACGCCATTACTCTGAGTTCAGGTATGGCAGGACAGAAAGCAGGGCTCGTACAAAATCGGCCCAACACAGCAGGCGTGGCACCAGCTGCCACGCCACTACGACGCCTCCACTGGCCCCTTGGGCGCCCACAATGACCCGTAGACCCACACAGTCTCTGGAGGCGTCTGGAAAGTAGCATAGTGGCCAACATATCAAGGCTGCACTTGGGTCTTCTCAGACACCTCCCCCCCCCCTCAACGGAAGCCGCCTCTCCGCGGTGGGGGGCTGTAGCGGTCCCAATGATCTGGTGAGCCGGACCAGAGGGTACCCATACTGGAGGGGTTCACAGTGAGGGATGAGACAAAATGGTTTCCTGGTTGCACCAAGGCCTATGAGAGGGGATGGTGTACCACCCCTGGTTCATTCATCTTGGACCAGGGGAGAACTCTCCCACAGTGTGTTGCCGTGCGGGCATCCCGTATACAGGAGACAGGAGTCCTGGGAGGTTGAGCGATGTGCACGCTGTGCCCTGCAGCTAGCAAACACACCTCTTTGCGTCCTTTTTTCTGTAGACGGGTGCTGAGCAAAGGCCGGGTCAGTTCAATCAGCTGGTCAAATATGGCAGGTCAAGCCAGGCACCTATTCAGTCGGTAGTGCATAGGTTCCCGCGACTGCCATCAGTACTGCAATAGTGGCTGCCGTTTAATTTCTCATTACCCCTGTGGATGTTGGGAGATTTGAGCCCCAACTATAGCTTTCCCTCGTTGGAATCCATGGTGGGTGGGGGGGTGAGAAATGAAGAATCAATCTGTATGAGTACTACAAATTTACAAAGATCTAGCTCTCTCCATGCCGACTACGCAATCCCTCGACCCTTCCTCTGAACATCACATGTTACCCAATCTGGAACCTTTTCGCTTCCCAAAGGGCAAGAATGGGAATCGTAATGGTTCCTGGGCTCCCAAACCAGGTAAGAAGGGGAAAAGTCCTCCTCAGTCCAATAAGGAAATCTTACATGGTAAATATGAAAGCATTTCATTATAGTAAGATCTAGTAGGTGAAGACCATCATGGATCTTTACATTTCGAGTACATCAGAATAATCGAAGTATGTCAACGTGATCCTCGGCATCACCCACCCCAGCGAGATGGTAGCCTGATAGTTTTGAGGTTTCACACAGACGAGAGTGAACTTCTGCATGCGAGATGCGAAATTCCTGGGGCTCGTTTCATGTTCTCCTCACAAAACCCTCAATCAGTGTGAGGGAATTGTCTTTTCCGAGACCTGATGAGGATATGAGGCGAAACTATTTAGGAGGAAGTAGAGTATTTAATGTAGTGGCAGTAAAAACGTTTTAAGAAGAAAGTTGATGGTTTGGTAAACAGTTGACACCAGCTCTTCTTCTTACATTTTAAAACATTAGTTCTTCCAGAATTGTTAAGGTAACATGGTACCACCTTCAGTAAAAGCCATATAGTGCACAACCGATGCAGTGCTTCCAGCCAAGGTTATGGGCATGGCGCCAACTCTGCCGTTTTAAAGAAAATGTGACAACCAAGAGTATGTGTAAAGTGTGGTACAACAGGTCATAAAGGAGATGACAATGTCCAGTCCAATATGCGTACCAATGCAAATGAAGCTCATGAAGCGGCTTCAAGGCAATGTAAAAGGTACAGATTGAAAAAGGAAGTATTGTAAGAAGGAGCAAGGAAAAGTTAGTTTTCAGAGGCAAAGCGACGTGGCCCGTGTGCGTTTCTGCACAGCCAGGGTAGGCCTTGCTCTTTCTAGCCCATCCTCCTTCCCACACCACTTGCCCCCCTGCTTCTTAAAGCACACACTCTGACACTCCTTGAACCCTAGTCCCAAACGTGATGGACACTGCCTCTGGTGCGTTGCTCACCAGAAACGGAGTAGGAGTGAGGGGTCTATTGAGGAGACCTCCGCCAAAGTAAGGTCTTGGAGCAATAATTTAGTAAGGCTCCAGAGGCCCCAGTGGTGGAACAGCTCAGCTGCCACCACATCCACAGGGGCTTCTACTGCTAGGCGAATGCCTTGAATAAAGGCTCAGGCGCGTCATTGTGCCCAGGGAAAGGAATCTGAACCTGTCCAAAAGACTCCAGCTGCCACAACAGCCAAAGGGGCCGCTGCTAGAAAGAATGCCCTCTGAGCTAGGGCTCAGGGTCCGTCTTAGCCAAGCAAAGTAAATCCTGAACCTGTCCAAGGGTACCTGTGGAAACTAGTTTCCACAGTAAAAACAACCGTTAAAAAGATACTACCAGATCCTGGAAAGGGACAGCCTTAAAGGTGTGGGGCAAACATTGACAACAGGGTGCCAACACCTATGAAGAAATAATATAAGAACTGGATAACCTAATTCAAGGGGGAAACTGTCAGGGAATTCATGCCAAATTGGAAGAACTGCAACATTCTGATTTTCTTCATGTAATCCAGTTTGTGTAGGCCTATAAGAGTTATGACCAAGGAAAAACGTCCCATTTCCCTGAGAAAGGCTTTCAAGTTCAGGCCCATTAAGGGGACTTTGATAATGGACCTACATGGAGGAGTATAGCAGTAATGGTACGTCATGATTATTCACTCCAGAACACCCCTGCAGACAACACTGCAGGTAGAAGGCTGTGAGAATAGGATTGACACGACCCTTACACTGTTGCATCATCTACTCTCTCAACAAATCTCAACATAGATGATTTGGAACATTGTACTTGGGCATGTTGCCACATCCAGTTCTACTCTTGGGAGCTTTACAATTGTTGGGCAATCACTTGGGGAGACACTTTGTGCAACCCTCGAGGCCTTGGAAAGTCCTTTGTTCTTAAGAGTAGATGCAGTTTTACTGAACCAGTGACACTACTACACATTCCAAGTTCAAATGGGGACTTCTTCCAATATAGACAATCAATAGGCTCACCTGATTACAGTTGAATTTCCACTTGGCAGGTCATGGAAGAAGACTTCCATGGGGAAGGCGACCATTTTCCAATAATTTTGGAGGAGAGTGAATGGTATTCCAGTTCAATGAGTGCAGATGATGGCGACTAGAACATGCAGTCTGGAATCTTTTTAGATCACTGCAGATTGCAAGGACTGTTAAGATTTCAGTGTGTTCAAGATGCTGAATCAATTCACATCACGAATCACCTTGCAGCCGAAGCATCCATTCCCAAAATTAGCGGACAGTACGTCGATCCTCAGTACCATGGTGGTCTGATGAATGTCAACAAGCGTCAGAGCAAGGAAAGCTTTTTTGCAATTAAGGCAGTTTGTTGAAAACGACCGCCCAGCATTGTAACCTTCACAGTTACAAAAAGACCCGAGCCAAGGCCAGGCGCTGCTAAAGGAGGCTAGAGGAACGTTCGTGGAGACAGTATGTCTCCGATAACTCTGGGACCCCCTTAGCATGGGTGTGGGGACAAGGGCGCAGATTGTGAAAGAGCACATCCATATCACAACCTGCTCTGAAGATAGATGGCATAATCACACAGACAAAAAAGATATTGCTAATTGAGCTGCTAAATCCATGGCAGGATAGAGATTCCTCTGGAGCCTCTTACAATGCTTCGATTCTCAACTTTCGTGCTGAACACAGGAACACACCCAGTGTCGTCTTCAGTAGGACTGCAGCAGAACTTCCATACAACTTGCCATTTTTGCGCAAGGAGATCGGACTCTGCTCTTGCAGCTCTGCAGTAAGACTGCCCAAGGAAGTGACGATATTCCATATCAAAATGATATCGCACTACGGCGAGCTACCAGAAGATTCCCTGTGGGACTTTATTCAATAGGATCTATAAGTAAGGCACAGTGCCCTATCCAACATGAAAGAGGCTATAATCATTTCCTGTTCCTAAACCTGGCAAAGATTACTTCCACACCAGGAAATTACGACCAAACTTTCTACTCACCAGCTGCATCTGCAAGCTGATGGAGAAAATGTAAACTCAGGTTGACATGGATGCTAGAACAAGGAAAACGTGTTGACCCCATATCAATATGGCTTCAGAAAATGGAGATCGACCACAGAGCACTTGTCGAGGATGGAAAACGCCTATACAGCATTCCTTTGCACAGCGACGTCCACATGTTAGCAGTTATTCTTTGACTTTGAAAATGCTTACGATACGCCTTGAAGCATGCATATCTCATGAAGCTGTATGACAAGTGTTTAAGAGGAGCATTACCTACCTTCACTACAAAGACTTCCAATTGCTAACAGGAAATTTAGAGTGCGGGGGAAAACAGTTTCTCTAACCTGGAAGACCAGTGGGAAGGGGTCCCACAAGGGAGGTCTTAAGTGGACCCTGGTTGCCATTGCTATAAATGACATTGTAAAAGTTGTCCAAGTTTGTCTCATGTAATCTGGTATTGGGATGACTTTACAAGGTTGACTGCTTAGGAGGAAGCTCTACAGGATGTGCAAGGACACTGCACGGCTGCAATAAATCAGGTTGTACAGTGGGCAAACATATCATGGGTTCAAATTTTCTCCAAGGAAGACCATGGCTATACTATTTCCACCAAACGAGGAAAAATTCCATCCTTCCCTCTATTTAGGAGCAAATCCACTGCAATTTGTCCAAGAGGTGAGTACTTGGGTCTTCTAATTTTTGACTCAAGAACTTAAATGGGTGCCTCACATCAAACAGTTAAAAGTGAAGGATTAAAAAAGCGCTAGTATTTTGCGGGTTCTTAATAATCTTGGGGTGCAGACCGCACAACGCTTCTACGGCTTTACCGAGCGCTTATTCGTAGTAAGCTTGATTATGGCTGTGAGGTGTATTCTTCTGCAACTCCCACTGTTGGACTTGGTTCATAATGAAAGCTTTCAGAATCTGTACTGGGGCTTTCAGGTCTTCACCTGTGGAATCCCTGTATGCTGAGTGGAGAACCACCTCTTTCATTACACCGTGACTACATTGAACCTGATTTTACTAACGAGATACAAAGGATTCCTGGATTCCTAATCCAGATTGGTTTTCAACCCCCTTGAGGATAGCCGATCCTGATTTGGTCGGAATTGGGAAAGGGGAGAGATCAGAAGCAGAAGTCAAGAGAGAAATTTCTTCAGCATATTTCTAAGTACCAAGGATCAGAGGCAATATATACAGATGGTTCGAAATCTGAAAATGGTGAGGGCTTTGCAGCAGTGAGCAGAAGGAAGACTGCATCTGGCAGCCTTTCTCTAGAAGCCTCGATCTTTACTGCAGAGTTACTTTGCCATCCTTGCAGCAGTTAAAGATGACTAGAGATCTTACGAAACCATTCTATTGATATATTGTGACTCTCGTAGTGCCTTGTAAGCAATCAAGAGCTTAAACTCATCACATCCAGTAGTAAGGGAGATTCAAGATTGGCTTGCACTGATGTCAACATGTAAAAAGATAACTCTGTGTTGGGTGCCAGCGCATGTTGGTATCAGTGGGATGAGCGAGCTGATCAGAAGGCAAGGCAGCTGCTGCTCAGCCTTTGGTGCTCGTTTTCCTCTCCCACACACCCACCTGAAACCCAGCATAAGAGTTGTCTTCACGATAAATGGATGGAACAATGGAGGCATACCTCCAGAAACAAACTGCGAGAGTAGAGATGACCTTGGCAAATTGGGTGACTAGCACCCACCCTAACCGAAAAAAAGGAAGTTGCATTAACAAGACTAAGAATTGGGCACCACAAGACTGACCCATGGGCCCATGATGGCTAAAAGTGAAGCACTTTGTGAAGGATTTCCAAGAGCCATTAACAATCGCACATGTAGTGGAAAGATGTGCAACATTCTCAGACCAAAGACGTATGTACTTGTCTCCCCACATATACACTGAAAAATGTACTGGGGGAGGATTGTGACATAGAGGGTCTTATTAGTTTCCTTATGGAGACTAATATTTTCAATAAAATTTAATTATGCATAATGTTTATGCAATATTTTATATACTTAAAGCATAAATTTTATGTTTTGATTTTAATTGTTTATTATTATTGTAAGATATTATTCATAGATTTCTTAAAGTTTTAAATATGTTAATATTTCTATTAACAAGGCATTCGCCGCTAATGACCTTAGCTGTTGACGCGGCAGATAATTTGAACAATCAGTCAATCAATTCTCAGCACCTGTGTCTACTGTCAGGCAGCATGGCTTCCCATCTACTGATCCCTCCACCTGCATCGTGCTGGTTCGACGGCAGCTTACCCAAGTCGGGGCCCGGGAACCGAGGACGGCTGGTTTCGGCCCCCTTCTCCAGCCTGTCCGTGTTTTCCGCCTGTACCACTTCCTTAACCTTAGGACATGCACTCGGATGGTGACCATACCTGCCACAGTCCTTGCAGCACTGCTGGAAGGCATCAGAATCCGTCCGGTTGAGAGGATGTGTTCTCCGCTCCCTCCGACACCGACTACGTCTGTGCCCTTCCTTACTGCAGCCCCAACACAAGCCTTGAAAAGTGCTCGGGCTCACCTTCCTCAGTGCTATCTTCTCCACTTTAGCCTTCCGGCTCCGGAGGTCATGCGGGCTGAGCAGCTGGCCTAGGCCACTGGTTGCCTTCAGGAAGGCCTCAAACTCCAAGGCCCTCGCCAGCGCCACTGCAGGTCCTCAGGGTGTGCCTGCTGACGTAGATTTGCAGCTGCTGGTCCTGCAAAGCGTCAACAAGAAATCGCAGGCAGGACCACAATCATCTCATCCGCAGCCGCAGGGTACGACCTCCTACCAGCGCCTCCACATCCTTGCGCGGCTGGGACAGTGTCTCGCCAACACTCACGAGTCCGCTTCTTCAAGTGGGCCGATATACCTCGGCCTGGTGGTGGTGCCGAAACGGCGTTTCAAAGCCTCCGCCACGCTGGTGTAAGAGGCATGTTGGGATGGCGGCAGATGCCCAACACTTCCACTGCGGGGCCCCTTAGCGCTGTTACCAGCTGCAGGGCCTTTTCTTCCTGGCTCCAGCCCTGGGCAGATGCCAGCATTTCAAATTGGTGACATATGCCCCAGGCCACCTTCCCGTCGTACTCAGCTGGCTTACGCCTCATAGAATGTCTGGAGGCCAAGGGGCTGCAGGGTGGAGAACGCGTCCCGTGAACTAACACGCCTGGGGGGGGGGGGGAAGGGGGTGAGGGAGACAACGAGGCGGGTTAACCGGGTCCGAGTTTGCCGCCACCTATACACAAGGGAGCGGTTCCGATGGGTTCCCAGCCTTCTGCAGCGACCACTGGCTCGACACGATGCTGCGAGGCCCGGGGGTTTCCTGCACGGACCCCAGGCAGACCCCAGTAAATCTGACACTCTGGCATCTGTTGCCAGAACCTCGTCTGCCTTCTTTGCTTGCAACGTTACTACCTCGTGATGCCGCCTTTCCGTCTTCACTTCCTCCCTCAGGCCCTGAACCTCGCCCTTCAGAGTCTGCACCTCCTCCATCAGTTCACTCTTCACGCTGTTGCAGGCCTTGTCGGTGTACTGCTGAGTTTCCATCTTCACAGATGCAAGATTGCTCTGTAGCACCTCAACAAGTTGGCAGAACTGTTCCTCTGCCTTCTTGCCTGCATCTCGACGAGATGGTGTGCCTGCTCGCGTGTGCCCTAGGTGCCTGCTCTTCTGCCCTTTGTGCCATTTCCTCCCTCATACTGGCCAGCATGGCAGTGATCAGGTTCATCTGGGAAACCAGCATGTCACACTGCAGATACAGCTTATAACAGGTCAACACAAAGTATATCAGGTCACAAGGGCACACACGAGGTTTCAAGGGGCAGCACCCAATCCGTCTCCCTCTTGGCTTTTCCCCCGCTGGGTCCCTCACACCCAGTTGCGTCATTTTTTGCCAGGTCCTTCAGTTAACACTGCCCGGGTCCCCTTTTTATTTTAAACATTTTTTCGCAAGAGACAAAGCCCCACTGGATAGCAATATATACAATATATATAATATATATATATATAATTATATATATATATATATATATATTATATATAAAATATATAGACACATTAATATATAACACATATACAAAATATTACACACAAAATATGATGTGAAATATATATAATATAACATAAAAAATAATATAAATAATATAATATATATATAATATTAATTATATATTATATATAATATAATTTTATTATTATATAAATATTTTCGTGCGGGCGAGTGTACCTGAAAACCCTCACGCGTATGGAGCACGCTGCTGATTTACATAATTATTTTTGGGGGCCTCCCCTACCACGTACACTCCAAGAGACACTGAAAAAAAAAATAAGTATTATGCTTTTTAACCAGGCGGCTCAACATGAACCTACCATAAAAAAAAAAAAAAAAAAAAAAAAAAAAAAAAAAAAAAAAAAAAAAATATTTATTTTAAAATATTATATTTTTTTTTTTTTTTTTTCAAGTCCCCGTCCACAATGCGTTGGGATCAAGGATTTCCTTGTTTTTTGGCAATTTTAGAGCGGGGGTTTTTTCCTTTTCCTTCCGCCGGTTTTTTTATCGAGTCACCATTTCTATTCCCCCGGTTCTGGGACCCCGGGACCACAGGTCCCCGAACACCCGGGGAAAGCCCAATGGGGAGGGAGGGGACGAAATAAAAAAAAAAGGTTCCTTTATTTTAAAAAGTTATTTACAATACACTTTTTTATAGGCACAAAACAGGGGGAAACCCCATGCACACTGCATACAGTTTAACAGGGCAACACAAAGTATATCATCAAAGGGCACACCGAGGTCTTCACAGGGGCAGACCCAACTCGTTCCCCCTTTGGGTTGTTCCTCCGCTCACAGCCAGTGCGTCATGTTTGCCCCGGGGCCCCTTTAGTTAACACATGCCCAGGTCATCTTTTTATGTTAAAAACGTTTCGCACAGAGCAAAGACCCACTGGGGATAGCAAAATATATATTATATATATAATATTATATATATAAAAATTATAATATATGAATATAATATAATTAAAAGAATGATAATATAAATTTAAAAAAAAAAAAAAAAAAAAAAAAATATATAATATAATATATATAATATAAATAATATTATATAAAAGTAGTGGGGAATACACAGAACGGCGCACATTTATAGTTACACGACGGCGCACATTTTGTAGTACATGAATGTGAAAAATAGGCCAGTGCCCGGGCGTAATCAGTGACCTTGCCCAAACCCCAAACGCAACCAAGTCCCAACAACTAATCAATCCCGGAATCATTAACTACTTTCACATATGCATTTTATGTTCGTAACCATGCCGCATCATAAGAGAAGGATACTGAACAATGATGTAACTACAGATGAGTATCCCCTCCAATGCAGGTGAACAGGTGAACTAGATTAATGATCACAAACCTTATCGGAGTGAAAAGCAGATATGTAGGTGGCCAAAATCGAACAGCCCTCCCACACGTACAATAATTAAAGTAGGTCGTGCCATGACGTAATCAGTGACCTTGAGACGATACCACAAAACCGCAACGCGCAACCATGTCCACAACGACACATAATCAATACCCGGAAATCATTAACCTACTTTCACATATGCATTTATGTTCGTACATGACCCTCAATAAAGAATAATGAACCAATGATGACTACAGACAAGTATCACCCCTCCAATGCAGTGACGTTGACATAGATTAATCATCACAGCGTAACCACACAACTTGTCAGAGTGAAAGCATGATAATGATCACGAGGCAACCACTTACTACCGACGAGTACCCTCCATGTAGGCGACCGTGACATAAGATTAATGAGCACAGCGAGCCACACAACCTTATCGAGATGAAAGCAGGATAATGACACGAGGCAACCACTGACCATAGTACAGTAGCTAATAGCATCATAAGAGAATTAAATGAAACAAAAAATTATGTTACTAGCAGATGAGTATCCGCCTCCTAATGCAGTGACCGGTGACATAGATTGAAATGCTCAAACCTGTCGAGAGGAACGCAGGTTAATGATCACGAGGCAACCACTAGCCATAGCTAATGATGGCTTAACGCTTCCACAACCTTTGCCGGTTGAAAATGGTGCATCATACAGAAATAGACCAACTGAAAGTGTTACTAATCATATCCGGTATCTGAAATCATTATCATAGCCAGTGATGTACAGACAGGATCTCCTCCAATGCAGGTGACATAGCTCATTGATCACCAGCGCGTAATCCCACAACCTTGTCGAGAGTGAAAGCAGTAACCACTAAACCATAGCTACTGATGACTACATACATACCTTACCGTCCAAAATAGTACATCACTGAACAGAAAGATGACCAATATCCGTAACCGATATCATTACCCGAGGCAGATGCTACAATGACTCACCCGCGGCTCCGTCCCGCCACACCGCAATATTCACCATGTTTAAACTTGTACCGAGATCGAGAATTGATTCTGGTACAGACGAGGGAAACCGGCCTCTCCTACTCACTGAAACTGTCAAAATCATAATAATAGTCCCCCAGTCTGCTAATAACCGATTAATTTCTTGCTTCCTCTCATCACTGAATACAATTAATTGTAGGATTATAAAAATTCGTCATAACAATAATACCTTTATTTTTCGATGTATAAACACTTTGGGCAAAATCACCATGTGTGATCTTGTAACTGAATCGGTAATTAATTCCTGCTACAGACGAGTGATCCCGCTTAATTCATCATAATCCATAAATGTTCCCTCTAATGATTCCTACGGCGCTCCCTGAAGGATGTCTCCTCTTCTCCGAATTAATAAGAAGAACTGAATAAGAGGAAGACGAAGCACACCACAAAAACAAACATGCACCCAACTGCTGACATACGCAAGTCCGAGAAAGGAACACCGCCTTTCCGTTCCTACTGCCCCCGATCCACATTCCTCATATCCGCGATAGAGCAATAATGGTAAGGGGAGACGCAAAACAAACCAATAGCACAAAGACCGATGGACGTACTAGTTCCCAACCCATTCCCGCCTCTCCCCCGTCCCCCTCACACCACTTTCACCAGGTTGAATTTTGGAACGAATCGATTAATTAACCTGCTACGACGAGTGACCGACCCTACTTCTATCATCAGAATCCATAAATGTTCCTCTAATGATGACTATCGGTTCACCTAAATGGTGTCCTACTCCTCTCCAAAGCATAATAAGATGATAAGAGGAAGAAGCACACAAATCAACAAAAATGCATACGGCTGCTGAACACCAAAGTCCGAGAACAGGAAGCCTCCCCGCCCGACCACATTCCCCACCATATTCCTTACGGAGCAATAATGGTAAAAGTCTTGACCGTCGTTACGTTAACTCGCCAAACATCCCAATATTAAAATTCATTGCAATCAATAAGGATTATAAAATCCGTTTTTGCTGTAATCAATATGTCTTTATTAGGTCTTCCATATATGCCTTTAGTACAAACAAACGACACGAATACAAATCATATCGCCCCGATTTCATATCGAGGTGATAATAGTGATAATTTTCTTCTATTCAGAGTAATGACGTGGTGGTGCACTCCGTTCTTGAGATGTCACCAACAAGAAAAGAAATCCCGTTTTACCCTTACTAAGAGTGACATGTTTCGCCATTACTAAATATAAGACTAAAATATATGCATATGACACTATCCATTTTCTCACTCCTTATGCATATATATAAAAAAAATACTTCAAAGACCATAATCAATATCTTTACAAATGTTTACAATGCATAATATAACAAGAGCAACTCTATAGAATATCTTAACAGAATTTCTAGACTTCGCGGGAAAGTTTGATAAACTTGCGAACTCCTCTCTTCTTTAACCATGTTATAACTAGTCTTCTTACATCCCAAGGTATCTTATATAATACCTTCATGAAAAGGATCATGAAACTCTTGTACCCAACATGCGTTTAATATGACTTTCAAGAACCCAAACACCGTCCTAACAGGTGATAACACAATAGATAAAATAACAGTCGTATATTTTTTGTGGTAAATGTAAATGCGATAACTACCACTACGCACGTTTCAGAATTGCAGTCTTATACAACAGGTTAATCTAATATAACCGTTCCAACCTAATAATAATAAAGCAACAGAAATTTCTTACTTCGGAGGGACGATTGATAGCTCTCCTTACATCCCAAAGGCATTCTTTCTAATAAAAATACAATTCCTCAAAGGACATGAAACTCTTGTTGTACTCAACAATGTCTTTTTTTGACTTCACAACACACATCCTAACAGGATAATACAAATAAAATAAAAATAACACAGCTTACTTTTTCTGTGTAAATGTAAATGCGATTAACCACTATCTCATACCTTTGAAAATTTCAGCTTATACCAAACAGTTTAATTACCTAACAGGTTGAAAAGTCACCCCGTTTTATTCTATTTAGAGAGCATTATAGGGTTTTCAACGCATCTGCGGCGAGACCAAAGACGGGTTTCCCATCTTTTCCGTCTGAACATTTTATTATCTACAACTAGGACCACCACCGTGTCCCCAGTGCTTGAACAGTTTATGTTTTGCCTAATTAACCGTAAAGGGCAATCCGGTATATTTCCTAAGATGTTCCCGCCTCAGCTTTCCCATTTTGTACATCTACGATGCAACTAGGAAATATGTTTCAGCTTTCCCATATGTATACTCTGTGCACTCACAATACAGTGCATTTACAGTCGTTCATGATAAATGCAGAAGAAGATGGTGCCTGTGGACTCGTGTGTGTTACTAGTGGGCGCGTCGTGTTGTATTATACGGGTGTAAGCTAGTTCTCCTTGGACAAGTGTTTGTGAATATAATGATTAAACAGAAGGTAACTATCTTTCAGTAATTTACTCCCCCTCCACAAATTTTCTATAGTACCTCCCCACAAGTATTACAGTAGGGAACTAGCATGTAGCCCTAAATGTTGGTTACTATAGTTTCATTCATCTAGCATATGCTGTTTTGTCTCCTACAAGACAGGAAAAATATTGTAAAAAGAACACAATAACCTTCCGACGGAAAATTCCAACTAAACTTTACTTCTCGATTTCCTGCCATGGTCTTTCTCACCAGTCTACAAACATGCTATGATATGGGCTAGATAAGCTGCTATTTTTAGTCGGACTACGGCGATTGTAGTTCATTTTCTAGCATATGTTTTTTTTGTCTCCTACAGACGGAAATATTATAAAGGAAACAAATACCTTGCAACGGGATAATTCAACCCCACTTACTTCTCGCTTTCCCCGTCATTGCCTTTTCTACAATAATGCCGCAAAGAGATCGGAGCTAGAGAAAGTTGTTATCTTTAAGAGACATCACGCTCACCGCCGCCATGGTTTACTTTATCGTGAAACTACATTCCAGCACCGCGTTTTTAAGTAACACATGCATATTTTTCTTCAAATCTCCCCTATACAAAGAGAAAAAATATTTTTTACGTTGACACTGAATAAAACTTTACACCGATCTCTTTAATATTTTCTGATATCTTATACAAAGTCATACAAAGGAAAAAAAAATATATATATCTAACATCCTTTGCCTATGATTTTTCACTATGTCCTTTGTTGGTAAGTAGCGAAACATTTAAGGCCCCTATAACTATTTTATCTTCAAAATCAACCCTGCATAACAAGAAGGCTTTCCACTTGATTATTTTTCCCTTTTAACACTATGTCTTTATCAAAACAAAAATTTAATAAGATATAAAAAAAAAGAAGGTAAAATCAATATAACCCTCCATGTATACTTTTATAATTTTACTTGTTTGGGACAATGACAAAGTCAGATTCGCCTAAGCAGAGATTTTTTGACCAGGATTGTTTACCGCCTTGGTAAAAAAAAAAATATAGTGACACCCTCGATTGCGATGGATCTTAGCAACAGCACGTGATTTTCCAACTGAATTCGTTTTTTTTCTTTTCTTTTCTTAAACTAGTTATCTATAAAGGTGCTTTCTTGTTGTGTGTCTACATTAGATATTCTTGTTTTACATGGCAGTAAAAGGGTAGATGACGACAACATACAGTCGAGGAGTAATTATAGAGAAGGGTTGAAAATCAGTCTAAGGAAAAGCCGGCAACCAAGAATATGTTCTAAATGACAAGTAAAAAGCTTCGTTTAGGAGTAAAAAATATTCTCATTCCCTCATAATAATGGGAGGGAAAGCTTCTTTTCATACCTTAAGAGAAGCAAATGCCCTTTTTTTTCAATACAAGGTGATTGAAGTATTGTATATGAACTGAGCATTTTTTTTTTCAGACTTGGGAATATATGGTAAGGGATTAAAAGTTATAGCACTGCATCATCTTTAACAAAAAAGTCCTTATTTATCTCAAAGATGCCTTCCTAAACTCTGACAATTCTCCAGCAATATCCCAGATAACTGCGACCACAGACATTATCAGGGAATACCTCTGCTTGTCAGCGAGATATGACTTCAACCTGTCAGAGTAAAACCATTATGGACGTGGCGATGAGGAGAGGCGAACCATAGAGCGACCCATGGAAGTACTTTTCTCGCCTCCTTTCGTGAAGAACTGCATATTTAATATATCTACAATGGAAATCACACCCCTTCATCATTTGACCAAGTAAAACCGCCATGTTCTAGATAGCTAGAGAGTTTTTATAAATTCTCGCCTCGTTGTTGATCTTCGTAGCATATCGTTCGTCACACCCATCGTTCCACTAGCTCACGCTCTCTTCTCCCTATCAACATGCCATATCTGTTGGCGAGGCCTCACCCTTCCCTAATCTGGCTCCTCCTCCCCTCGACTAAGCGCGATGCTGTATTTACCGCCGAGAATGTAAAAATGGGATTAAATCATAATTGGAGCTATAACATAATTCACTACAACACGAAATATGTATTGACATTGATTGACGTTAGAATTGGGTTATGCTTATAGCCATATCGCTTGGATTTCCTTGCGAAAAACATAAAATTTTATAAACCGTAATATGTCTTTCATTAGTAGTATAAAATAGATAATTAATCGTATGGCATATCAATCATCATAGTACAACATTTGCACGATAATTTGTCAGAATTTTATAATTCCATCATTCGATTCAAGTTTTCCTTTCTCGCTTTCCTCGCCCCCCAAAAAAATTATTTTATTTTCCATTCGCAGACTGAAATAGCTAACTGTAAAAGGACACGATTTTCTGTCTTCCGCATTTCACGTCTGTCGTAAGGAGCATTCAGATTTCTGATGAGGCTTATAATACTTACAACCGCATCCGAGCCATACGATGGTAGTATTTACCAAATTTTCCTTATTAAAAGTTGTAATTTTTATTCTTAAATGGCAAAATAATGATTACCAATGGTAACCATATAGTATTTTTGCATAAAAGTACCATCCTAACCTTGCTATTAAGAAGAATAACAAATAATACCGATCCTCCGATACATTTTCCAGCGGTACAGTACATACGTCCTGATAATGCTATACATTTCCCACTAAATGTGCGACCGCCATGGCCCTCCTCACAATGTGGTGCAACTTTTAGCTGTCATCAGTAACCGATTCTCAGCCTTGTTACAAAACTTTACTTGGCGGTTTACCATTGTAATCATTCAGCATGTTACACGCTACGTTTCACCGTCTTCTTCGTCGTCATCAGAATATTTCTCAGCTGTAATGTTTACCGCAGCTAGACGAGGGCTCTATCTTCCCGCACGCGCCGCACTCATCACGAGCGGATGCTCCGCGCTGTGGAGTAAAACCGCACGCAGCGGCGGCGGCGAGGGGCGGCGGCGGAGATGGCTGCGGAGGCGGTGGAGGCGACAGGGCGCCTTGACGACAACACTTACATAGATAGGGAAGGGGTACATCAAGTACTATATTTCTCAATTTTTCCCTGCGTAACGTCGTTTTGAATATTTAAAAAATGAGACTCATAAACCGTCCTGTCAATATAAATTTCATATTTTTGATTATAAAGCTTCTCTCTCTCTCTCTCTCTCTCGCTCTCTATATATATATATATATATATATTATATATATATATATATATTATATATACCGCTTGATATAAAAAGGGATAAAATATCTTGTATTTAGATAAAGGGACCTTGTCAATACTGATCAGAGCACAATATGAAGACAAGGAAGTAAGATGATGACGAAGCCGTGTTTTATCTACTGAGATAACAATGCAAAATTTAGCGAAATTTATTTTTCTGATAACAAAGAACTTTTATAGAATACCCTCCCCTGCGCCTCCACCACCCTCCGCCGCCTCGTCGCGCCGCCTCGCCGCCTTCTTATTCTCTTCCCCCCCTCCCCCCCCCTCGCCGCCCTCTCCGCCGCCGCCTCGCGCCTCCGCCGCGTGCGGTTTTTACTTCCGCGCGCGCATCCGCGTCAGTGTATGAAGTGCGGCGCGTGCGGGAATATAGAGCCCCTCGTCTAGCTTCGTCACATTACAGCGAGAATATTCTCTGACGACGAGAAGACTGTGATAACGTGGCATTTACATGCTGATGATTATAATTTACCGCCAAGTAAAAGTTTGTTTAACAAGGTTGAGAATGGTACTGATGACGCTAAAAGTTCACCAGTGTGAGGAGTGCCTTGGCTGTCGCACATTTAGTGGGGAAAATGTATCGCATTCTCAGACGTATAGTACTTGTCGCGCTGGAAATGTATCGAGTATTGGGTATATTTGTTTATTTCTTCTTTAATATCAGTTAGATTGTACTTTTATGGCAACAAAAATACTATATGATACGCTTGGAAGTCATTATTTGGTCATTAAGATAAAAATTACACTTTTACTAAGGAAATTTGTAAAATACTGCATGTAATGGCTCGGATGCGGTTGTTAGTATTTTAAGCCTCTATCATAAATCTGAATGCTCTTCCGACAGAGTGAATGCCCGAACAGCAATCGGTGTTCCTTTACCGATCGTATTTCAGTCTGGCGATGGAAAAAATAAATAATTGCGAGGAAAGCGAGAAACAAACTTGAAATGAATGATGGATTATAATTCTTACAAATTATCGTGGCAAATGTTGTACTATGATGATTGTATATTGTCATAACGAGTAAATTTCTATTTATATTACTACTGAAAGAATATTACTGTTTTTATCATTTTATGTTTTCTTCGCAAGGAACCTCAGCTTGATATGGCTATAAGCATCACCAATTCTAAGTCATCATGTATACATCTTTGTGTTTTTTGAAGTTATGTTATATCTCCAATTATGGATTATAGCACCATTTTTTTTTACATGCTCGCGGTAATACAGCAATCGCGCTTTAGTCGAGGGGAGGAGGAGCAGATTTAGAGAAGGTTGAGGCCTCGCCAACAGATAATGGCATGTTTTGATATGGAGAACATAGCGTGAGCTAGCGGAACGAGTGGGTGTGAGAACGATATGCTACGAAGATCAACACCGAGGGCGGCATTCTAAACCTCTCTAGCTATCTATAACATGGCGGTTTACCTTGTCAAGATTGAGGGGGTGATTTCCATTGTATATATCATACTATGCAGTTCTTCACGAAAGGAGGCGAGAAAGGTACTTCCATGGTGTCGCTCTATGTTCGCACTCTTCCTCTCACGTCGCACGTCCATTAATGGTTTTACTTGACGTGAAGTCATTATCTTCGTGAAAGCAGAGGGTATTCCCTGATCCTGTCTGTGGTCGTCCGTTATCTGGATATTGCCTGGATCATTGTCAGAGTTTAGGAGGCATCCTTAGATAAATAAAGACTTTTTTGTTAAAGAGATAGCAGTGCTATAACATTTTAATCCTTACCATATATTTCCCAGTCTGAAAAAAAAACTGCTCAGTTCATATACTATACTTCATCACCCTTGTATTTAAAAAAGGGCATTTTCTTTCTCTAAGTATGAAAGACTTTTCCCTCCCGTATTATGAGGAATGAGAATATTTTTTCTCTAAACGACTGCTTTTTTACTTGTCTTTAGAATATTGCTTCGGTGCTGCTTTTTCCCCTTTAGACTTGATTTTCAACCTTTCTCTATAACTTACATCTCGACTGTATGTTGCTCGTCATATACCCTTTACTGCCATGTAAAACAAGAATAGCTAATGTAGACCACAACAGAAACACCTTTATAATACTCGGTTTAAGAAAAGAAAAAAAACGCATCAGTTGGAAATCACATGCTGTCGGCTAGATCCATCGCATCGAGGTGTCACTATAGTTTTTTTTACTCACAGGTACATATCCTTGTCAAAAAATCTCTGTCTTAAGGCGAATCTTGACTTTGCATTGCCAATACCTACACTTATAAAGCTTTATAACATGGGGGTTATATTATTTTTACCTCTTTTTTATATCTTATAAAAGGTTTTTTTTTTGATAAGACATAGTTGTTAAAGGGAAAAATTTCAAGGAAAGCTTCGTGTTATCAGGTGTTTTGATTTTTGAGATAAAAATATTTTTATAGAGGCCTTAATGTTTCGCTACTACAACAACTGGACTAGAAACATCTAGGCAAAGGATGTTTAATATATATATATTTTTTTCATTGGTATGACTTTGTATTATATTCAGAAATATAAAGAGATCGGGGGGGGGGTGTCCGTTTTATTTCATGTCACGTAAACAAATATTTTTCTCTTTGTATAGGGAGATTTGAGAAATATATGCATGTTACTTAAAAGCGGTGGCTGACTGTACGTTTCCGATAAGTAAAATCACCAGATACCTGGCGTAGGTGAGCGTCTCTAAAGATATAGCAACTTATCTAGCTCCATCTCTTGCTGCATAAATTTGTAGAAAGCAATGACGTGAAATCAGAGTAAAGTTTGTTGATTATACCCGTTGGCAAGGTTTTGTGTCCTTTTATAATATTTTTCCCGTTCTTGTAGGGACCAAAAAACCTATTTGCTATATATGAACACAATCGCCGGTAGTCCCGACTTAAGATAGCACTTATCTAGCGCACATCTCTATAGCATGTTTGTAGGCTGTGAGAAAGACCATGGCAGGGAAATCGAGAATTAAAGTTTAGTGATATTTCCGTCGCACTGTTAGTTGTTCTTTTTTACAATATTTTTCCCGTTTCCGTAGGAGACAAACAGCATTTTGCTAGTGATCAAACTAATAGTACCACATAGTGGTTACCGTTGCATAGTTTTCCTTTTCTTCGTATATACTTGTATGAGGTACTATAGACAATTTTGTGAGGGTGAGTAAATTATTCTGAAAAGCTAGTCCGCCTTCTGTTCTATTTGCATCTTTTTTCTATATCCATCATAACAGAGAGCCCTATCGATGTTTACCTGGTCCTTTTTATCTCAGAAGAGAATGCCTGTATTGCGGGCCAGAGTTATACTATGGGCAAGCTGACATATTTCCTTTTGCTTGTAGATTGTAACAAATTGAGAGCTGAGGCGGGAACATTTTAGGGAAATATACCGCATTTGCCCCTTGAGGTTATTACAAAACATAACTGGTTCGACACGTGGGGACAGGTGGTGGTCCTAGTTTTGTAATAATTACTGTTCAGATTGAAATAGGCGGGGAAACCCGTCTTTGGTCTCGAGCAGATGCGTTGAAACACGCCTATTAATGCTCCTCTCATAGAATAAACCGGTGGACTTTTCAACTGTTAGGATAAGTAAACTTTTATTAAGCTGAAATTTTCAAGGTATGAGATATGGTTATCACATTTACATTTACACAGAAAATTTAAGCTTGTTATTTTCATTTATTTGTATTACCGCCTGTTAGATGTGTTGGGGTGTGTGACGTGTGTATTTTTTTATTTGTTTTGCATTGCTGTTTTTTTTTAATTTTTTTTTTTTTTTAAATTATTTCTTTTTTTTTTTTTTTTTTTTTTTTTGTTTTTTTCTTTTATTTGTTTTTTTTTTTTTACTTTATTTTTTTTTTTTGTAATTTTGGTTTTTTTTTTTTGTTGATTTTTTTTTTATTTTTACTTTTTTTTATTTGTGTTTTTTTTTTTTTTTTTGTGAAAGTCATAATAAAGACATGGAGGTACACAAGAGTTTCATGATCTTTTGAGTGAATTGTATTTTTATTAGAAAATGCCTTTGGATGTAGATGGCTTATCAATCGTCCCAAGTAAGAATTTCTCTTTTTTATTCTTATTAGGGTCTATTATATTATGATTAACCTGTTATAAGCCCTGCATTCTCAACGTGCTAGTGTGTAGTTATCGCATTTACATTTACACAAAAAATATTACCTGTTATTTTTAATCTATTTTTGTATCACTGTTAGGACGCGAGTTTGTGTTCTGAAATCATATAAAAAGGCATGTTGGGGTAAAAGAGTTTTTCATGATCCTTTTCACTGAATGTATTTTTATTATTAGATACCTTTGGAGTGTAGAACGACTAGTAGCCATGTAAAAAGAAGAGAGGAGTTCGCAAGTTCATCAATCGTTCCCGCGAAGTTAAGAAATTTCTGTTAGATATTCTTATTGAGTTGCATCTTTGTTATATTATGCATTTGTAAACATTTGTAAGATAATTGATTAATGGTCTTTTGCAAGTATTTTTTTTATATATGCATCTGGAGTGAGAAATGGATAGTGTCCATATGCATATATTTTTGTCTATATTTACGTAATGCGAACATTGTTCATCTTGTCAAGGGTTAAAATGGATTTCCCTTTCATTGGTTGGTTACATCTCAAGACGAGAGTGGCACCACACGTCTTTACCTCTGAATACGAAGAAATTATCATATTATCACCCTCCCGTTATATGAATTCGGGCGATATGATTTTGTATTTGTTCTGTGTGTTTTGTACTAAGGCATATATAGACCTTATAAGACATATTGATTACAGCAACGTATGTTATAATCCTTTTGATTGCAATATTCTTAATATTGGGATGGTTTTGGCGATTTTAACGTACCGACGTTCAGACGTTTACCATTTTGCCTCCGTACGGAATTGCGGGGAATGGCGGTCGGTGATGGAGGCTCTGTTCTCGGACTTGCGTGTTCGCAGCTGTATGCATTTTTTGTTTGATTGTGTGCTTTCTTCCTCTATTCTTATTCTTATTATGGCTTTTGGAGAGAGTGAGACACCCTTTAGGGTGAACGTCTTAGATCATACATTAGAGGAACATTTATGGATTATGATGAATTAGAAGGGTGTCACTCGTCTGTAGCAGGATTAATTTATCGATTCAGTTACAAATTCAACATGTGAATATTGTGTGGTGAGGGGGAGGGGGAGAGGGAGGAATGGGGTGAACTATCGTCATCGGTCTTGTGTGCTATTTGGTGTTTGCGTCTTCTTCCCTCGACCCATATTGCTTCCTTCGGATATGAGGGAATGTGGCTCGGGGCATTATGAACGGAAGGCGTGTTCCTGTTTCGCGGACTTTTGGCGTATGTCAGCAGGTGGGTGCATGTTTGTTTTATGTTTGTGTGGCTTCTTCTTCCTTTTATTCGATTCTTCTTATTACTTCGAGAGGAGGGACATCCTTCAGGTGACCGTTAGTCATCATTAGAGGGACATATAATGGGATTAGAGAATGTAATTAAAAAGAGGGTGAAATCCTCTCCCGTTACGATTATATATCGTGCGTTCAGATCAACATGGTAGCATTTGCCCGAAGTGTTTTAATACAATACGAAAATAAGTGTTTATTAGTAATGACGAATTTTTATCATCCTTTTAACCTTAATTAGTTTACTTAATCTCTGGCTAGTGAGGGGCGAAAGACTTTATCGTTTATTAGCAGCTGTGTGCTATTTATATTGATTTGACAGTTTCAGTCATTAGGATAGACGGTTTTCCCTCGTCTGTAACAGATCATTCTCGTCTCGGTACAAGTTTAACATGGGATATGCGGTGTGGATGGGAGAGCCGCGGGTGAGTCATCTTAGCATCTGCCTACGGGTAATGATTCCGGTTACGGATATTGTCATCTTTCGTTGTGATGTACTATTTTGGACTGTAAGGTATGTATGTTAGTCTCGTAGCTATGTTTGTGTTACTGCCTTTCACATCTCGACAAGGTTTTTGTGATGACGCGTTGATCATGATCTATGTCACCTGCATTGGAGGAGATCCTTTTCTCGTACGATCCCTGGCTCTGATTAAAGATTTCAGATACGGATCTTGATTAGTTAATCACTTTCAGTGGTCCTCTTTCTGTTAGATGCACCATTTTCAACCGATGGGTGCGCTTTAGCCCCGTTAGCCTATGGGCTTGTTTTGCCTCGTGATCATTACCTGCTTTCACTCTCGACAAGGTTGTGATCATTAATCTATGTGCACGGTCACCTGCTTGGAGGGGTACTCTCTTTAGTACATCATTTGTTTCATTAATTCTCTTATGATGCTTTGGCTATCCGTTACCTATGGGTCTAGTTGTTTGCTCGGATCATTATCCTGCTTCCTCTCGATAAGGTTGTGTGGTTACGCTGTGATCATTTAATCTATTCACCGGTCGCCTACTTGAGGGGACTCGTCTGTAGTATAGGTGGTTGCCTCGTGATCATTATCCATGCTTTCACTCTTGAAGGTGGTGGGGGTAGCGTGATCATGATCCTGTCACCTTTCCACCTGCATTGGAGGGATACTCGTCTGTAAGCTCATCATTTGTTTCATTATTTCTTCTTTATGAGGCTCATGTACGAACATAAAATGCATGTGAAAGTAGTTTAATGATTTTGTTCCCCGGGTATTGATTATGTTGTTGTGGACATTGGGTTGCGGTTTGGTCCGGTTTGTGTTTCCGTCAAGGTCACTGATTACGTCATGGTCACTGACCTAACTTTCCACATTCATGTACTTGTGTGAGGGTGTTCGATTTTGTCACTACATTATCCTGCTTCACGCTCGATAAAATGTGATTCATTAATCTATGCACCTGTCCCTGCATTGGAGGGATCTCACTCTGTAGTACATCATTTGTTTCATATTTCTCTATGATGCTCTGGTACGACGTAAAATGCATATGTGAAAGTAGGTTATGTTTCAGGGGGGGGGTATTGGATTATGTTTTTTGTGGACATTTGGTTGCGGTTTGCGTTTTCTAGTCAAGTCACTGATTCCGTCACGGTCACTGTCCTCCTTTCTCACATTCATGTACGTACTGAATGTGCGCCGTCCATGTCATATACGTATATGATGTGCGCGTCTGTCGTATACCCACTACTATTTATATTTAACATACCCACATATAAACTATATAAGAAAGCAGATATATATTTATATATATATATATGGATACATATATATATTATAGATATATATAATTAATATCTTATATAATATATATATGTGATATCTAATCATATCTATTATTATATATTAGAATTATATATATATAATATATAGATCCATTATATATATTATCCAATATATATATATATATAAATCACAAGTAAATAAAGAAATAAAATAAATAAATCAATAATTATCTATCTCTACTATATATATAAATATATATTATGTTCATGTACGAGTGCGTAGGTGTATCCATGCACACACTCATCGCCGCGGCGTATGTGAGACACGCGTGGCTGATTTACATAATTTTAGGTAAAATCGAACCTAATACGTGAAGTTCCTTGGGCAAAGATTTCACTTCGTTTGCCCTATTAGCCACTGGGTGGGCAAGCCCCCAAGTCCAGTGCTTAGGTTCCAAGCCCGGATAAATCGGAGAATGATTATCTAAAGTAACACCGCCTCTCCTACAACGTACTCACTCCAAGCTCATCACAACATGACAACTACAATTAAGTATTATGCTGTACCACGGCGCTCAACATGAACCTACCGAAAAAAAAAGAAAAAAAAAAAAAAAAAAAAAAAAAAAAATTATATATATCAGATATATATATACTAGTATAATATAATAGCTTTTTTTATCAAGTGGCCCTGTCCCACAATGACGTTTGGCGATCAAGATTTCCTTGATTTTCTTGGCAATTTAGAGCGGGTATTTGGACACTTTCCTGCGCCCGGTGTTTTTTTATCGAGTCCACCATTTCTATATCCCCGGTCTGGGACCAGCACCACGCGTCCCAGAACCCCACGAGGGAAAGCGCACCTGGAGAGCAGAGCACGAAATAAACCCAAAATGAGTCTTTCCTTTATTTACATGAAGTTATTTACCAGTACACTTTCTATAGCCAATACAGGGGATACCAGCATGTCCCACTGCAAGATACAGCTTATAACAGGGCAACCCAAGTATATCAGCGTCACAAGGGCCACACGAGTCTTGCCAGGAGCATCACCCAACTCCCGTCTCCTCTTGGCTTGTTCCTCCGCTCACAGCCATTTGCGTCATGCTTGCAGGTCCTTCATGTTAACACATACCCAGGTCATCCTTTCATGTTTAACTCATGATATGCGCACAGAGACAAAGACCCACTGCATAGCAAATATTATATATAATATACTATATATCATATTATATATATCTAATATATTATATATATATATCTATATACAGTATATATATCTATATATATATATATTATATATATATACATACCACAACCCACACCCACACACACACATATATATATTATATATATTATACATACATATATATCATATATTATTTTTGTTGTTTTATATATATCTACTATATATATATATGTATGTAGTAGTATATATATATCTATACCTCCATTATATATATATATCTATTATATATATATATATATATATATGTATAATAGATATATATATATATATAGTATATATATATATAGGTATGTATATGTATGTATAGGTATGTGATTGTGTGGTATGTCTGTATATAGATATCTATATATATATATCTATCTCTCTATCTATATAATCATATATATGTATGGTATATGTATGTATCTGTTACTGTCTCTGTATTTCTACTCTCTACTATATTATCTCTTCTATATATATATCTATTCATCTCTATATATATATCTATATATATAACTATATATTACATGTGCGAGTGCGTAGGTGTATCCATGCACACACCATCGCCGCGCGTATGTGAGCACGCGTGCTGTTTACACTAATTTTTAGGTAATCGACCCAGATACGATGAGTTTTCCTTGTCAACAGAATTTCCACTCGGATTTGCCTATTTCGGCCCACTGGGTGGGCAAGCCAGCCCAGTCCGTGCTGGTTCTAAGCCCGATACAATCGGGAGAATGATTATCTAAAAGGTACACCGGCACTCTCTTACACTACTCACTCCAAGAGCATCACACATGAAAACTACATTAAGTATTATGCTGTACCACGGCGGCTCAAACATGAACCTACCGAAAAAAAAAAAAAAAAAAAAAAAAAAAAAACAACAATATATATACTAATCTATATATATAATATATTCTATATATATATTATATATATATATATGATTTTTTTTTTTGCTCAGTAAACTGTTCCCAAATGACGTTGGCGATAAGGATTTTCCTTGATTGTTCTTGGCATTTAGAGCGGTGGTTTTTCCGTTTCCCTTCCGTCCGGGTTTTTAACGAGTCAACATTTCCTATATCCCCGTTCTGGACTGCACTGGACTTGGGCTGGCTTACCCACCCAGTGGATCGGGTTACAATCGAGTCCGAAGTTCCTTGCCCAAGGAACAACGGCCGGTAAAATAGAGAGAATGATTATTTTTAAAAGGTGCCACTGCATCCCTTGAAAAGGACTGGGACCTACTACTACTCTTGTAGATCTCAAAAAAAAAAAAAAAAAAAAAAAAAAAAAAAAAAAACAACATGAATTACAATAAGTATCATGCTGTGACAATCAATGTCAGAATCTGAGAGAGTACCATACAATATGATATACTATATATTTTTCTTATATATATAATATTATATATATATTTATATTTATATATTAATACATAATTTATATCATATATCTATTTATAATATATTATATTATACATATATATTATCCTATTTACAATATCTATATATATATATATACTATCTCTCTAATATATAATGTAATATAATATACTGTATATATGTATATTTCTATATATACTCTAATATATTATATAATATATATATATATATATCTAAAAAAAATTTATAGATTTACATCTATATCATAGGCTGCGGTGGCCGAGTGGTTAGAGTAAAAAATCGGACGGCAACTGTAAGACGATACTGAGTTCAAAGAATTTCACTTCGATTGCCCTATTTAGCCACTGGTGGGCAGCCAGCCAGTTTAGTGCTGGTCCCATGACCGGATAAATAGAGAATGATTACGCTAAAAATTGTAACACGGCACTCTCGTGGAAAGGATCGGGGACCTACCACTACTCACTGCCAGAGCTCACAACATGAAAACTACAATTAAAGTATCTGCTGTTACCACGGCGTCTCAACATGAGCTACCGTAAAAAAAAAAAAGAAAAAAAGAAAAAAAGAAGAAAAAGAAGAAAAGAAAGAAAGAAAAAAAGAAGAAAAGAAAAGAAAGAAAAGAAAAAAATATATATATATACATCTACTAAATATATTATGTCCTACATTGATATCTTACAGTACAGGGAATATCATTTTTCTGTATTCCGGTAATGCTGAAGATGATAAAGATTTTGTTCTAGCTGCGAAGCTAAAGGGTTGCCGCACAACTTGTTCAGATCAAACCGAACGCGACGCGTCAGACGCAGAACAGAAATGTCTGAAGGAAATCGGATCACGTTTTTCTACCTGACTGCGCACACCTTCTTCAGATCAGACCGGAAGCCGACGCCGTCAGATCCATCCGAACGAAGCAGAATTCTTTGAAAGATAGTTTTTCTGATAGTCTGATGGTCGGAGAGGCTGCGCAATGCGCAGAAGGAGTGTGTATCGGTGGCGGGAGAGGCTCATGAGTTTGGTGTTAGTGTTTCATCGACTTGCACAGAGTGACGTGTGCTGCTTGTGTATATTGAAGAATTATTTCACTATGGCAGACGAATATTGCGAAAAACTTTATAAATTCTGTATTTAATTACTAGATATTGTAATGATTTAGGAATCAGTATTATTATGAACCCTACCTACCTAACCTAACCTAACCAAGCACGTCTTTCTGCTGCCAAGGCTAACGGAACACTAGCCAGTATTCACTTCGGTTCCGGTCTGAAGCGTCTGCTTTGGTGTGCGCATAGCGCGTCGGTTCTGATCTGATCTGAGGCGTCGGAAGGTTCGGCGGCGGTTCCGTTCTGACACAGTGTGCGGCAACCTTAACGGGTTTATGCCATAAAAGAGGTGACATTTAAGATCTCATATAAAAATAACCATGTTGAAAACTCTAGCTCTAAATCTGAAACCGAAATAATCTAAATCTACCCACAAGGCAAGACCCTCTCATTACCAACTCTTAAGTCTCTCTCCCGTCTCGTTGACATTAAGTGATAGATGTGTACCTTCACATCTGCAAGCACGTGCTCCTCATTTCCCTTTCTCTTTAATATCTCATTATGGTAATATCAGCGAATAAAAGATTAACACTGAAATACAGAATATCAAACATAGCTAACTATAACTCTTAATATTAGTGAGCAGTAGAATAAATACTGTTTTTTTATAGATTTCATCAAAATGGTTAGAAATAATTTGGGAAGATTTAATAATAGAGTCTTTTCGTAAGAATAGGAAAAAAGTGTTATTTGGAAATGGAAATAGTTTTATATATTTCTAAAGACTGGACATGCTCACATCCAAAATCTCTAACATATTCAAAACCTCTATTATATAGAGGTATGTAAGAACCACTGAAGGTTTTAGGTGATATTTGCTTTTAAATGTTAAATAGGTTGAATACTATAGCACTTGCTTCTTCACACGAAATAAAGTCCAAGGCACTTACCAATACCTTAAAAAATTCTGAAGTCAAGAAAGTCAACGGTCTCCTTCATACATTATTAGTCATACTGACAAATAATGTATCAAACATGTTAGGCATGTGAATTACATATGCATATCATATGAGAGTGGTGACTGCTGTATGTTAAAATACAAGTAGTTAGATGTCGTTCATGGAATAATATTAATAATGTTTACTTATTAATTTTCTAGCAATTATTTGTACCTTAGGTTCTTACATAACTGTTTTTGGTACATATTTTATATCAAATAAACCCATAACTGTTCTTTTGGTACACATTTTATATCAAATAAACCCAAGTTTTGTAAATTAAGATCATTTGGCTTTCTCGAAATCACTCTAGAGGATTTCAGGTCTTTCCCAGAAGTCATTTTAGAATTCTTAACAAAATTCCTTTTGTACATTTGAAATCAATCAATCCAACTTAAAAAGTGCTGAATGACTTCCACACAAGGCCTTCATCGCTATGAATCAGAACTATATCTGTTTTTTCTTGCAATACATGAACAAATCAGAAAAATTCCACCAGATATTCAGGATATAATCTCTTTGTCATATTGACAAAAATGTTGTGTTGTGCAGATCATCCACAGTAGTATTATAGAGAGAACCGTGACTGGTTCCATGGAGGACGGTAAGATCTGGCGATCC
>NW_023641280.1:0-10637 GCF_015228065.2 Penaeus monodon
AAATCTAGCGGAAAATAGCCTTTTGAGGGTATACTAATAATGACGTTTTTTTAGATTTATTTGATGATTTCGGAAAATATTAGGGTTAATAATGATAATATTACCAGAATTGTATTAATCATGACAACATTGATGCATAAAGTGAGAAATAAAGAGAATTTTGATACTTTTTTTGAATATTACTAATTTCTTAGTCTTCATTATTATTTATTATTTATTATTATAATTATTATTATATTATTATTATTATTATTCTTATATTATACCTTATCTTAATATAAGTATTGCCAAAAAATATATCATAACTCTAATAATAACAATAATAATAATAATAATAAGTATAAATATAATAATGCTAGTCGTTCTAATATTGTCTTAACATTATTATGTTTATTCATTATTCATATTATTATTTGTACTGGTAGTATAATTGCAAAACAATTGTTATAACAGTAATAATTAAAGTTATTAACAATACTAATTAAGATAATGATATAAATAATTATATAAAACGTTATTATTGTTATTATTATTGTATTACTATTATTATTGTTGGTTATTAGACTATTGCAAAGATTATATTTATAAACTCCAATTAATTGCAATAATAATGAAACATTGCAATAAGATGATAATAATGCAATAATGATGATAAGGATGATGATAATGCTGATAATGATGATAATGAGATGATAACGATAATAAGATGATAATCAGATAATGATGATGATAATAACAGGAATGTGGTCCATATATAATTATAAAAAAGGAAAGAAAACAAATCCCACAAAAGTCGAAAAAAGCGGCAAAATCGAGCGAAATATAGCACTTTTGAGAGTATAGTCCAAAATGACGTTTTCTCAATTTCTTTGATGATTTCGCAATTATCTAGGGCTAATAATGATAATAATACCAGAATTGTATTAATCATGACAACAATGGAGATAAAAGTGAGAATAAAGAGGATTTTGATAACTTTTGAATATTATTAAAATTTATAGTATTGATCATTATTATTATTATTATTATTATTATTATTATTATTATTATGATTATTATTATTATTATTATTAGTATTATTATTCTTATTATTATTACTCTTATCTTTAATTATTAGCATTATTGCCAAAAATTATATCATAACTCTATAATAAACAATAATAATAATAATCATAATCAAGTTAATAATATAATTTTTTTTTTTTTGCTAGCGTTATAATATTGTATACATTAATAATGTTAATTATTATCATTATTATTATTTGACTGGTAGTATAATTGCCAAAAATATTGTTATAACAGTAATAATTCAGTAATTACAATACTTAATTAAGATAATGATAAAAATAATAATTATAAAAGCGTATTATTGTTATTATTATTGTGATTACTATTATTATTGTTGTTGGTATTGTATATTGCGAAGATTATATTATAACTCCAATAATTAAAATAATAAGATAACAATCGCACTAATGATGAGAATAATTGCAATCAGGATGATAATGATGATGAAAATGATTGATAATGATGATAATGATGAAGATAACGATAATAATGAGATAAATCATGGAAATGATGATGAAATAACAGGAATGATGTCCAGATAGTAATATAAAAAAGGTAAAAGAAAAAAAAATTCCCAAAAGTCGAAAAAAGCGGCAAAATCTAGCGAATTATAGCCTTTGGAGTATACTCCAAAATGACGTTTTTTCGATTTTCTTGATTAATTTCAGCAAATATTTAGGTAATAATGAAATAATTACCAGAATGTATTATTCATCGAAACAATGATGATTAAAGTGGAGAATTAAGAGACTTTTGATAACTGTTGAATATTATTAATATTATTTAGTAATATGATTATTCTTATTACTATTATTATTGTTATTATTATTGTAGTATTATTATTTATTATTATATTATTATTATTATATTATTATTATTTTTATTATTTACTCTTATATTAATTATTAGAATTATTGACAAAAAATATATCATAAACTAATAATAGCAAATAATAATAATAAATAATATATAAGTATAATAAGAATAATGCTAGTCGTTATAATTTGTTATAACATTGATTATGTATTATTCTCATTATTATATTTGTACTGTAGTAATAATTGGCAAAAAAATTGTTATAACAGTAATATACAGTAATTACAATACTAATTAAGATAATGATATAAATATTATTATAAAATCGATATTATTGTTATATTATTGTTATTTATATATATGTTGTGGTTATTAGTATTATTGCAAAAAGATATAATTATAACTCCAATAATTAACAATAATAATGATAAAATTGCAAAATGATGATAATCATTGCACTAATGATGATAATGATGACAATAATGCTGATAATGATGGTAATGATGATGATAAGGAATAATGATGAAATTCATGATATGATGATGATAATAACAGGAATTGGTCCATATATAATATAAAAAAGGTCAAAGAAAAAAAATACACAAAAGTCGAAAAGCGGCAAAATCTAGAGAAAATATAGCCTTTGAGAGTATACTCCAACAAAACGTTTTTTCGATTCTTTGATGATTTCGGGCAATTATTAGGGTAATAATGATAATAATACCAGAATTGTATATCATGACAACAATGATGATAAAAGTGAGAATAAGGAATTGGATAACTTTGAAATATTATTAATATGATTAGAGTATCATTATTAATTTATTATTATTATGATTATATATTATTATTATTATTAGTATTATTAGATTATTATTATTATTATTATTATTATGATATTACTATTATCTTAATGATTAGACATATTGCCAAAAAATATATCATACCTCTTAATAATAACAAATAATAATAATAATAGTAAGGTATAATAATAATAATGCTAGTGGTTCTAATATTGTTATTAACATTATTATGGTTATTATTATCACTCTTATATTTGTACTGGTAGTTAATTGCCAAAATTAAATGTTATGACAGTAATAAGTACAGTAAATTACAATACTAATAAGATAAGATATAAATAATTATTATAAAATCGTATTATTGTTTATTATTATTTTTATTACCTTTATATTGTTGTGGTTATTAGTATTATTGCAAAGATATATATATAACTCCAATAATTGTAATAATAATGATAACCATTGCAAATAATGAATGATAATAATTGCAATAATGATGATAATGATGATGATCAGGAGATATGATGATAATGATGATGAAACGATAATAATGATGGTAATCATGATAATGGTGATGATAAAACAGGAATTGTGTCCATATATAATATAAAAAAGGTAAAAGAAAAAAAAAATCCAAAAAAGTTCGAAAAAGCGGCAAAATCAAGCGAAATATAGCTTTTGAGAGTATACTCCAAAATGACGTTTTTTCGATTCTTTGATGATTTCTGCAATTAGTTAGGGTAATACTGATAATAATTACCAGAATTGTATTAATCATGACACCAAAACAATGATGATGAAAGTGAGAATAAAGAGAATTTTTGATAACTTAATATATTAATATATTAGTATTATCATTATTATTATTATTATTATTTATTATTATTATTATATTATTATTATTATTATTACTCTTATCTTAATTATTAGCATTATTGCAATAAAATTATACATAACTCTAATAATAACAATAATAATAATAATAATAAGTATAATAATAATAAGCTAGTCGTTATATAATGTTATTAACATATTATGGTATTATTTATATTACTTATTATTTGTACTGGTAGTATAATTGCAAAAATAATTGTTATAACAGTAATAATTACAGTAATTACATACTAATTAAGATAAATGATATAAATAATTATTATAAAATCGTTATATTGTTATTATTCTTAGTCATTACTATTAGAACTGTTGTGGTTATTAGTCTTAATTGCAAAAGATATCTATTATAACTCAAATAATTGCAATAATAATGCTAACAAATTGCCAATAATGATGATAATAATTGCACATAATGATGATAAATATGAGATAATGATGATAATGATGATAAGATGATGATAAAGATAATAATGATGATAATCATGATAATGCTCGATGATAATAACAGGAATTTGTCCATATATAATAATTAAAAAGGTTAAAAGAAAAAAAACCCAAAAGTCCCCCCCCCCCCTCACAAAAAGAGGCAAAATTCTAGCGAAATATAGCCATTGAGAGGTCTACTCCAAAATGACGTTTTTCGATTTCTTTATGTTTTTCGGCAATTTTAGGGTAATAATGATAATAATTACCAGAAGTATTATCATGACAAACAATGATTATAAAAGTGAGAATAAAGAGAATTTTGATAACTTTTTGACTATTGTTAATATTATTCGTATTATCATTATTATCATAGTATTAATTATTATATTATTCTTATTATTATTATTATATGTATTATTATTATTCTTACTTTATCTTAATTAATAGCATTATTGCCAAAAAATCTATCATAACTCTCATAATAACAAATAATAATAATACTAATAAGTCTAATAATAATAATGCTAGTCGTTATAATATGTTATTGACATTATTATAGTTATATTATCCTTATTATTATTTTTACTGGTAGTATAATGCAAAAAATAATTGTATATAACAGTTATAATTACAGTAATTACAATTACTAACTAAGATAATTGATATAAATAATTATTATAAAATCGTTATTATTGTTATTATTATTGTTATTACTATTATTATGTTGGGCTCATTAGTATTATTGCAAAGATATATATTATAACTCCATTAATTGCAATGAATAATGATAACAATTGCAATAATGATGATAATAATTGCAATAATGATGATATATGATGATGATAATGATGATGATAGCGATAATAATGATATAATCATGATAATGATGATGATATTAACAGGAATGTTTGTCCCTATATAATATAAAAAGGTAAAAGAAAAAAAAAATCCCCAAAAGTCGAAAAAGCGGCAAATCCTAGCGAAATATAGCCATTTGAGAGTATACTCCAAATGACTTTTTCGATTTCTTTGAAGATTTCGGCAAAGTATTAGGGTAAAATGATAATAATTACCAGAATTGTATTAATCATGACAACAATGATGATTAAAAGTGAGAATAAAGAGAATGTTGGTAAACTTTTGAATATATTAATATTATTAGTATTATGCATTATTATCATTATATTATTATTATTATTATTATATTATTATTATTATATTTTATATTATTATTATTATTATGACTCTTATCTAATATTAGCATTATTGCCAAAAAAATCTATTATAATCTAATAATTAACAATAATAATAATAATAATAAGTATAATAATAATAATGCTCAGTCGTTATAATATTGTTATTACCATTAGTTATTGTTATTATTATCAATTGTTATTATTTGTACTGGTAGTAGAAATTGCAAAAAATAATTGTTATTATAACAGTAATAATTACAGTAATTACCAATACTAATTAAGAAATGATATAAATAATTATTATAAAATCGTTTATTATTGTTATTATTATTGTGTCTATTATAATTATATTGTTGTGGTTAGGAGTATTATTGCAAAGATATATTATAACTCCAGTAATTGCAATAAAATGATAACAATTGCAATAATGATGATAATAATTGAATAATGATGATAATGATGATGATAATGATGATAATGATGATAATGATTGATGATAACGATAATAATGATGATAATCATGATAATGATGATGATAATAACAGGAATTGTGTCCATATATATAATATAAAAAACGGTAAAGGAAAAAAAAATCCCAAAAGTCGAAAAAAGCGGAAAAATTCTAGCGAAAATAGCTTTTTGTGAGATACTCCAAATGACTTTTTTTCGATTTCTTTGAGATTTCGGCAAATTTTATTAGGGTAATAATGATAAATAATTACCAGCATTTCTTAATCATGACAACAATGATGATTAAAAGGGAGAATAAAGAGAATGTTGATAACTTATAATAATTAATATTATTATTATTATTAGTATTATAGTATTATTATTATATTATTATTATTACTATTATTATTATTATTTCTATTAGTACTCTTATCTTAATTATTAGCATTATTGCCAAAAAAAAATATCATAACTCTAATAATAACATTTATTACTAATAGAATAAGTATAATATAATAATGCTCGTCGTTATAATATTGTTATTACATTATCTATTGTTATTATTATCATTATTATTATTTTTACTGGTAGTATAATTGCAAAAATAATTGTTATAACAGTAATAATTACAGTAATTGCATATACTATTAAGATAATGATAGTAAATAATTATTATTAAAATCGTTATTTATTGTTATTATTAATTGTTATTACTATTATTATTGTTGTGGTTATTTAGTATATTGCAAAGATAGAATTATAACTCCAATAATTGCAATAATCATGAAAACAATTGCAATAATGATGATAATAATTTCAAGAATGATGATAATGTGAGATAATGATGATAAAAGATGATGATAACGATAAAATATGATAAACATGATAATGAATGATAATAAAGGAAATTTTGTCCATATATAATATAAAAAGGTAAAAGAAAAAAAAAAACCAAAAATCGAAAAGCGGCAAAAACTACGAAATAGCCTTTTGAGAGTATACTCTAAATGACTTTTTTTTTTTCTTTGATGATTTCGGCAATTTTTAGGGGAATATGATAAAAATTACCAGAATTGTATTAATCATGACAACAAAGATGATAAAAGTGAGAAAAGAATTTTTATAACTTTTTAATTTATTAAAATTATTAGTTTATCATTTTTATTATTATTATTATTATTATTACTATTATTATTATTATTATTATTATTACTCTTTCTTTAAACATTGCATTTTTGCTAAAAAAAAATTTATAACTCTAATACGACATAATAATAAAAATAATAAGTATAATAAAAATAAGCTAGTCGTTTAATATTTTTTTAACATTATTTTTGTTATTATTATCATTTTTATTTTTGTCTGGTAGTTAATTGCAAAATAATTGTTAAAAAATAAAATTTCAGTAATTAAAATACTAATTAAAAATGATATAAATAATTATTATAAAAAACGTTATTTTTGTTATTATTTTGTTATTCCCATTATTATTTTGTGGGTTTTAGTATTATTCAAAGATATATATTATAAATCCAATAATTGCAATAATAAAAAACAATTGCAAAATTGATGATAAATTTCAATAAAATTTATAAGATATGATAATGAGAAATGGATAAATTTATAATCGATAATGATAAAATAACAGGAATTGTGTCCTAATAATATAAAAAAAAGGGAAAAAAAAAAAAAATCCCAAAAATCGAAAAAAACGCAAATCTAGCGAAATGTAGCCTTTTTAGAGTATACTCTCAAAAAAGACGTTTTTTCGATTTCTTTGATGATTTCGGGAATTATTAGGGTAATAATGATAATAATTACCAGAATTGTATTTAAACATGACACAAGAGATAAAAATGGAATAAGAGAATTTTTAAACTTATGAATATTATTAAATTATTAGATTTTCATTATTATTATTTTTTTTTTTTTATTATTTTATTATTATTTTATTATTATTATTATTACTATTTTTATTTTTATTATTATTATTATTATTTTTTTTTTATTTTATTATTTCTCTTTCTTTAAATTTTTAGCATTATTGCCAAAAAAAATATCATAACTTAATAATAACAAAAATAATAATAAAAATAAGTCTAAAATAAAAATGCTGTCGTTATAATATTGTTATTAACATTATTATTGTTATTATTATCATTTTTATTATTTTTTGGGAGTAAATTTTCAAAAAAAAATTGTTATAACAGTAATAATTACAGTAATTACAAAACTAAATTAAAATAAATATAAATAATTATTTTAAAAAACGCTATTATTTTTATTATTTTTGTTATTTTATTATTTTTGTTTTGGTTATTATATTTTTGCAAAAAATATATTTATAACTCCAATAATTGCAATAATAATGATAACATTACAAAATGATGATAATAATTGCAAAAATGATGATGATGATGTAAATGATGATAATGATGATGATAACGATAATAATGATGATAAACATGATAAGAGTGATAATAACAGGAAAATTTTGTCCATATATAATATAAAAAAAGTAAAAAAAAAAATCCCAAAAATGAAAAAAACGGCAAAATCTAGCGAAAAAGCCTTTTGAGAGTATACTCCAAAAAAGACGTTTTTTCGATTTTTTTGAGATTTTGGCAAATTTTAGGGTAATAATAAATAATTACCAAAAATTGTTTAATCTGACAAAAATGTGATAAACGTGGAATAAAGGAATTTTTATAATTTTGAATATTTTTAATATTTTATTATTTTATCTTATTTTATTATTATTATTTTATTATTATTTTATTATTATTATTATATTATTATTTTATTATTTTTCTCTTATCTTAATTTTAGCATTTTGCCAAAAAAAATATCATAACTCTAATAATAAAAAATAATAATAAAATAAGTTAATAAAAATAAAGCTAGTCGTTATAATTTGGTTTTTTAACATTTTTATTGTTATTTTTAACATTATTATTTTGTATGGGAGTATAATTGCAAAAATATTGTTTAACAGTAATAATACAGGGAAATTTCAATACTAATTAAGATAATGATATAAATAAATTTTCTAAAATCGTTTTTTATGTTATTTTAATTGTTATTACTATTTTTATTGTTTGGTTTTTAGTATTATTGCAAAGAATATTATTAAACTCCCTAATTGCAAAAATAATAAACAATTGCAATAAAAATGATAATAATTGCAATAATGAAGATAATGATGATGATAAAGATGATAATGATGATAATGATGATGATAACGATAATAATGATATAATCTGATAATGATGATGTAATAACAGGAGTTCTTCCATATATAATATAAAAAAGGTAAAAAAAAAAACCCAAAATCGAAAAAAACGGGTAAAACTAGCGAAATTTAGCTTTTGAGAGTATACTCCAAAAAGCTTTTTTCGATTTTTTTATGATTGGCAATTTTTTAGGTAATAATGATAAAATTACCAGAATTGTATTAATCAGACAAAAACGATATAAAAAGGAATAAAGAGAATTTTGATAACTTTTGAATATTTTTTAATTTATTGTTTTCATTATTATTATTATTTTTATTTTTATTATTATTTTTATATTATTATTATTATTATTATTTTTATTATTATTTTTATTTTTTTGTTATTATTTTTTTATTACATTATTATTATTATTATTTTTATTTTTTATTATTTCTCTTATCTTAATTTTTAGTTATTGCCAAAAAAAATTCTAACTCTAATAATAACAAAAAATAAAAAAATAATAAGTATAATAATAATCCCCACGTTATAATATTGTTTTTTAACATTATTATTGTTTGTACTTTATAAAGCAAAAATATTGTTATAACATAATAATTTTCATAAACAAACTAATTAAGTAATGATATAAAAAAATTATTATAAATCGTTATATTGTTATTTTTATTGTTATTACTATTATTATTGTTGGGTTTTTAGTATTATTGCAAAAATATATTTATCTCCAATAAATTTCAAAATAATTAACAATTGAATAAAGATGTAATAATTGCATAATGATATAATGATGATGATAAAAGTGATAAAGATGATAAAAGATGATGATAACGAAATAAAGAATAATCATAAAAAGATGATGATAAAACAGGTTGTTCCATATATAAATAAAAAGGGTAAAAAAAAAAAAATCCCAAAGTCGAAAAAGTGGCAAAATCTAGCGAAAAATGCCTTTGAGAGTATACTCCAAAAAGAGTTTTTTCGATTTTTTTAGATTTCGGCAATTATTAGGGTAATAATGAAAAAATTACCAGAATTTTTTTAACAGACAACAAAGATGATAAAAATGAGAATAAAGAGAATTTTGAAACTTTTGAATATTATTAATATTATTATATTTTCATTATTATTGTTATTTTTATTATTATTATTTTATTATTTTATTTTTATTATTTTATTATTATTATTATTATTTTTATCATTACTCCCTTTTTTAATTATTAGCATTATTGCTAAAAAATTTTCATAAAAATCTAAAAAACAGTAAAAAATAAAATAATAATAAATAATAATAAGCTAGTCGTTATAATATTGTTTTAAAAATTAGTATTGTTATTAACATTATTATTATTAGTACTGGGAGTAAATTGCAAAAAAAAATTTTTTATAACGAATAATTACATAATTAAAAAACAAATTAAGATAATGATATAAATAACTATTATAAAAAACGTTATTATTGTTATTATTATTGTTTTTACATTATTTTGTTTTTTGGTTATTAGTATTATTTCAAAAAATATATTTAACTCCAAATTTGCAATATAATGTAAAAAATTGCAATAATATGATAATAAATTGCAATAAAGATGATAAAGAGGGGAAAATGATTAATGATATAATGATGATGATAAAGTAATAATGATGATAACTTAATATGATGTAAAAACAGGAATTTTGTTCAATATAATAAAAAAGGTAAAAAAAAAAATTCCCAAAAGTCGAAAAAGCGGCAAAACTAGCGAAATAAT